>NC_046314.1:108569122-108741622 GCF_009819535.1 Lacerta agilis | reverse complement strand
TTTCTGCTCAGAAACTGTTTTTGACAGCTGGTTGTGTCCAGGAAATTCTGGACGTATGGCAACCTTACACCCCATGAAACCAGAGCCTCAAGCAACAACAGTGGATGCAGAAAAACCCAAGCTATGTACCTGCTCCTTCACCCACCCCATCAAGAGAGGGCTCCTTCTATCCATCCAGTCTAGGGAACTGGACTCTGTGCCTCTGTCTTATCTGGACTGAACTGGATTGTTAGCTGAAGAAGTGTGCATGCACACGAAAGCTCATACCAATAACAAACTTAGTTGGTCTCTGAGGTGCTACTGGAAGGGATTTTTTTTTTTTAATTGTTTGCCACAGGCAGTAAGACTGCAACTAGCTATGCTCCATATATATATATATATATATATATATATATATATATATATATATATATATATATGAATGATTGAATAGAATATCTCTACCATAACCTCACTTCCAGATGAAAATAATGAATTTTTGGAGGGGGATGGGTAGGATACCCACGAGAAGGCCTGGGTAAATCTGTCAGTTTCAGTTACTCTAATTCTACCAGTTGTAAATTCAGTTCACCAGGTTTCCACATAAAGTTTGTGATATAATTACGTATATAATGTCATGCAGTTTCCCATTATAGCACATTTTTGTGTGCTACTTTCACGAATATGTGCATTTTAATCCACACTTTCCCCTAGTATATGCCTTTCTGTACATCATGCTTGGCTGGCGAACTACACAGCAAAATTCAGAAAAGTCTGAATTTTTAAAGGTGGCCAAATTTCTGCTTGTATACTGTTTTGAAGAGTGAAGAATCTGTAGACTTGCTTTCTCCTTTGTCTCTACTCGAACACTCTCAGATTGATGCTCCATCATGATACAGCATTTTAAAGGAGTCTTCTGGGTAAAAAAAAAAAAAAGGTGGTTGTCACTAGGAAGAACACTATGATGCTGGTGAGTTTCAGTTAGACTCTCCCCCCAGCCATTTCACACACCCCAAATCCAAGAACCGACCCCTCAGTTTCCCTGCTTGTGAATTGTGTCACAAAACTAAGGAGCATTTTGGTTCCGTTCTGTCTACATTTTCTGTCCCAGTAATAGGACCTCCATGGTGGCTATTTCACTGATCTTCCTGAAATTATTAAACCTTTCCTCAGAAGTCCCATAGATGACTTTCTTGAGCTCCAAATTCTTCTCATAGGTGCCAGCTAGAGAGGTGATGTCTTCTACCTTACAGGAGGCCATCTTCATTTTGAAGAACTGCTTTGCCTAAGTCTGGCTTCATTTAACCACTAACAAAACCACATCCTAGTTTATATTTCCTGAACAACATTAACAGTCATAGTTTCCCACAAAGAATCCCGAGAACTGTTTGTTAAGGGTTCCATATTCCCCTCACAGAGCTACATACATTACTGAATAATGTGACCGGCTGGGAATTTGGTGTGATCATGAAGGAGGTTTTCTCAGGGTGAGAGTGAGGCTCATCCATTACACTGCAGGTGTCCTGACCCCTGTGTTTTCCCCAAATGTGGGAAATAATAATAATAACAATAATAATAATAATAATAATAATAATAATAATAATAATAATAATAATAATTTATTTCTACGCTACCCATTTGGCTGGGTTTCCCTGGCAACTCTGGGTGGCTTCCGACAAAAGATTAAAAATACATTAAAACATCAGTCATTAAAAATTTCCCTAAACAGGTCTGTCTTCTAAATGTCATATAGTTGTTTATTTCTTTGACATCTGATGGGAGAGTGTTCCAGTTCCACAGGGTGGGCGCCACTACCGAGAAGGCCCTCTGCCTGGTTCCCTGTAACTTGGCTTCTCACAGTGAGGGAACCGCCAGAAGACCCTCGGAGCTGGACCCCAGGCTGAACGATGGGGTTGGAGATGCTCCTTCAGGTATACAGGTCCAAGGCCATTTAGGGCTTTAAACATCAGCACCAACACTTTGAATTGTGTTTGGAAACATACTGGGAGCCAATGTAGGTCTTTCAGGACCAGTGTTATGTGGTCTCGGCGGCCACTCCCAGGGAAACTCAATTGCATAATTTGTGGTATGAATTTTCCCAACAGTGCCCCCCCCCACTAATTGGCTTCAAAGGGTTGTCGTAACCCTCAGAAGAGATATGCAAGCTGTACAGGGGAGGAGAGGAAGTTCAATTGCACAAGTGGAAGTCCACCCTATTGCCCACTCCAGTTAAGCACGTGATTAAGCAGCGCGTCAATCTGAAGCGTCCTTGCTTGTTTTTGTGGCAACTGTTTCACCTGCCAAAGAGGCAAGCCACTGTTTAGTCTTTCAAAAAGGCTTGTCTCTTCAGCTATGAGGAGTGCTGCAGAAGAAACCACAAATAAGATTTCAGATGCAATGCCCTCCTTTGTACATGTGTGAAACTTCTTTGGATCCCATCCTCCATAAGGGGGGGGGGATGCTATAGAAAAGCAATTTGTTACAAACATGGCTGGTGCTTTTTTTTTTTTCTCCTTTAGCTTAATTATATTTCTTTTCTCTGTGTTTTCTTTCTTACCCGCTTTGAATGGCCTATTGCATCTTTTAAGCCCTTTCCTCCTGAGGAAAAAGATAGGCATGTGAGTTATTTAGTGAACTGATTAGTAATTGAAGGGCCTAGTTTGGAAACTGTACAAGTTTTTCAATGAATATTCATAAAAAAATAATTAACTTGCCTCCTGATTTAGAACCCAACAACAGTTTGCTTCTATTTGATTTTTTTTTTTTTTTTGATAGATGAGTTAATTATATGCTGTGGTTTAGTTGCTGGGGGGTTTCACTCCTAAGTGGCGATTGACTAACTGCTTCTGGTGACAATAACCCTGTGTGGGGTTTTTATGCTCTCATAATAGGGCTCTGCAGCTGGAGGGAGGGACTCAGCCATTTGCCCAGGAGATGCAATGGCTCCCTAATGCAAAGGCCTCTTACCCCTTTCCCAACAGCATCCCTCTCTGTCTCTTACGGACGCCATTCTTCCTCTCTGCAAACTTGTAATTAACTCTCTTTGATGCCAACGGGTAGTTGCTAAGAGCTATCCTGTGGGAGAATATGGCCCCCTATTAGCCCCATTGGGGGTGTGTTTGTTTTTGTCACATTTTCAAAATGGCTGACATGCCCACCAGTTTTTGGAAAATCAACACGGGTTGCTGCAAATGGGAGCGCCTTTGGCACGCAAAACAACAGCCAGGCCTCCATTCTGAGGCTCAGTTTGAGCACAGAAAGACAAGAAGGCATCTGACTGAGAGGAGAGAGTTCAAAAAGCATGTTTGGGCATGAAAGTGCTGCAGGCAGAGACCATGGCGCAGTTCACATGAGAGTGGGTGGTGGATCTTTTGAATAAAGAGGGAGAAAGAGGTATAAGGAAGAGCTCAGTCGTAGGTGATGGGCGGTCGTAACTGGTCCCCAATGAACTGGTAGTAATGTACCAGTAGTAATGTACGGAAGTGAGAGCTGGACCATAAAGAAGGCTGATCACCGAAGAATTGATGCTTTTGAATTATGGTGCTGGAGGAGACTCTTCAGAGTCCCATGGGCTGCAAGAAGATCAAACCTATCCATTCTTAAAGAAATCAGCCCTGAGTGCTCACTAGAAGGACAGATCCTGAAGTTGAGGCTCCAATACCTTGGCCACCTCATGAGAAGAGAAGACTCCCTAGAAAAGACCCTGATGTTGGGAAAGATGGAGGGCACAAGGAGAAGGGGACGACAGAGGATGAGATGGTTGGACAGTGTTCTTGAAGCAACTAACATGAGTTTGGCCAAACTGCGAGAGGCAGTGAAGGATAGGCGTACCTGGCGTGCTATGGTCCATGGGGTAACGAAGAGTCGGACATGACTGAACGACTGAACAACAACAAGGCAGGTGAGGACTGTCTGAAGGTGCACTGAGGTTGTTAAGGCACTGCCCCATTGGCCCAAATGGGACCAGACTCTGACTGGACAATTCTGAAGGGAAAGGGATTAGAGATAATGCTCAAATCTTCCTCTTTGGAATTTCTCTCTCTCTCTCTCTCTCTCTCTCTCTCTCTCTCTCTTTTAAAATAAATAATTCTTTATTGAAAATTATAACATTCCATACAATAAAAACAGAACAAAACAAACAGAGAAAAAACAAAAAGAAAGAAAAACAAAAAAACCAAACCTAATAATAAGTATCAAACATAACAAAATACACCAATTAAATTTTAAATAAAATATGACAAACATAGTAAAACAAATCTTACATATTCATATTTCTCATTGGACGGTGTAGTTATGAATCCCCTTGTCTTGGTTCCAGCTTGGCATCCAAGTGAGTTAGGAATTTCTCCGTTGTTCTGTTTCCCGCCTTTTACTCTGAAATGTTGTCCCAAGCACATGTTGCACCCTAGGGGACAGGTTTCAGTTCCACCTTCCTTCAATTCAATTGTGTGACACCTTCCTTTACAGAGCCAACTCGCCCACTGGAAAAACGAATGCATTTTATTTTATTTTTAAGTTATCGTTGGCGGAGCTGAATTATGATCCTTCTTGCCAGGATTTCAACCGGTTGTGCTGGTGTTTTCGATAGCTTCAAGACAAAACTGTTTCTGCCATCCTGTTTGAGGACTTTAGCAGAGGATTTCAACTATTTAACGTCGTTTTCACAAATATACGCTTCTTTTTCTTTTGCATGCTTTACTGCAGTATACAGATCTTTGTACAAATCACTTGGCTGGAGAACGGCACGGTAAAATTCAGAAAAGTGTGAATATCGAAGGACGGTTTCTAATTCTCGTATTGTTCTGGAAAGCGCAGATTAGGTAGGCTTGCCTTTAAATGTGAACTGAACACATTCCTTCTGCCCATCACAATGCAGTGTCATTATGAGGGGAGAAATAGCAAGAGCGAGTGCATTTCACTATTTTCTCCCAGAATATGAACAAAGAAGAATTAGGTAGACACCGCTCCCCCCGCTCCGCACACACACACCTGGAACATACAGACACCTATGGAAAGAAGGTTGAGAAATGTACCAGAAATGTACAGGCAAACCAATCGTTTTAATCTGTTTTGGGGTTTTAACTTTTGTTGTCTTTTTTTAATATCAACTTTATTTAGATTTAGATTTAACAATTTCACAACGAATTTAAAAACCTTTCACAGATACAAATACAAAGGAATAGCAACAACCACAAAAGGTAAACAAACAAACAAACAAACAAACAAAAAACAAAAACAACAAAAATAAAAACCACAAAAAGTAGAAAAGGGGGAAGGAAAAAAGAAAGAAAAAAGAAAAAAGAAAAGAAAAAGTAAGACTAAGTGTATAGTCACGTAGGTAACTTCTTCCAATGCAAGAGAGATACAAACAAGGGAAACAAAAAGCAATAATTAATTCTAGTTACACATTATTCAACTTTTTAAAAATCTTTCCTATATTCCTCCCTGCATTGCTGCAGTTCCATACAGATAATCTATACAATTCCATACAAATAGTCTATACAGTGACTTCCACCTTCCATACAGTACTTTACTTCAAATTCATCCTGTATGTTTTAAAGTAGGCTTGTGGAATTTCCCCTGATTTTGATGCTTTATCTTTTGCAAACCACTTTGAGGTTTGCTACCATCAAGTGGTGTACAAACCTTATGAAATAAAGAAGAATAAAGCGAATTTCTGCAAACCCATTGCATGATTCTTCTGTTTCTCTGGTGATCTTCTTCTCTGTCTCGGCCCTAACTGTGAAAATAAGTGGGATGGTGTAGGATTATTTGTATGTCAGGAAGATAAGAAGCAGGCGTATGACGAGTCGGAATCAGTTGTCCATCTACTTCAATACTGTCTACACTGGCTGTCAGCATCTCTCCAGGGTTTCGGGCAGGGAGTCTTTCCCAGCCCTACCAAGAAAAATAATAATAATAATAATAATAATAATAATAATAATAATAATAATAATAGTGCCACAGCCACTCTGGGCTGCTTCCAACATTGTATAAAAACACAATGAGACATGAAACTTCATGATATAGGGCTGCCTTCAGATGTCTTCAGGAATGCCAGGAATTGAACCTGGGAACTACCACATGCACAGCAGTTGGCTCAAAGTTTCTGTTTTTATAGGTGGCATTCATCAATACTGATTGTGAAAACCGGGACACAGTAAAATGAAGCATTATTTTCGAAAAGCTGAGATTTTCTTAGCCATTGTGCTATGCAACCTCTGTGAAAATTGATATGCAACTGTCCTCTCTTACCACGTGGGGCTTGATCCCCACAACCCTGAGATTGAGAGCCCTCATGACTGACTGACTGAGCTGTCCCTGCTGTGGGAAAGGAGGCGAAAGCCTATGGCACCCAGTATACCCAGGCGGTCTCCCATCTAAGTATTAACCAGGTCTGACCCTGCTTAGCTTCCAAGATCAGACAAGATCGGACATGTTCTCACCTCTTTGGAGAAAAGATGTGACACAATAGGAGTGTATAAAATTATGCTTGGCTGCGGCAACCCAGTCAGATGGTTTGAGTATAAATAACAAAATTGTTGTTATGGAAAAGGACATCCCTATTTTCATCAGAGAAATGTTGGAGGATATGTACTTCTTGGGAGCCAGACGAGGATACTGGACCAAACCCATCAGTGTCCTTCATATGTTCTTATGAGTGGGGCCAGCCCAAAAAACCACTTTAAAAACAATGTTTATTTCTTACAGCGTTTAGTCACTTTAAGCCTCTTCTTCCATGTGGTGAAATGGACACTCTAGTATAAGCTGACTTCCCCACCTCCAACTACAGTATTGAGAAATGATCTACATTCCATTGAGCAGGGGATTTTATTTTTTTTAAATCGCGAAATCTTCAGGTGACCACTTTCTGCTTTATTTACACTCCACTTCTCCCAGGCCCAACATCTCCCAGCCCTCCTTGGAAGAGACCAAATTCATTTTCTCCCCTCAGATGGCAGAGCAAGACTGCCACCTAGCGTCCCTCTCTCTTTCCAAGTCTCGTCTTTTCCCTCTCCCCCCCTCTCTCTCCTCTCCCCCACCCTTCAACCCTTGCTTCCTTGCCATTCCGCCCCCCCCCCTTAAAAAAAAAAAAAGGTTTTTATCCCGTCAAGGAAAACCCAGCTCTGGAAAACAACCAACTCTGTTGGAACTCGGAGATAATAATCAGTTTCTCTGGGCTTGTGAAATTGGCTCATTAAGCGTGCTTTTAACAGAAAATATTGGAAGCGATTAAGTCTGCTTTACTGAGTGGGCATGAAATGGCTAACCTTCGGCCACCCACCGCTCCTAGGTGCCTGCCGTCGTTTTATGCATGCCGCGTAATGTCTTTACTTGAAGTGCTGTTTATTCACTGCCTGCTTATTTATCTCTTTGCATTTGGCAGGCCCATCGATCAGTGTTAAACTGTCACACAAGGTTATTTTTCTTTTACATAACTGTATGGGCGAGAGGTAGCTGCGTATTAAAAGTAATAACTTTCTAACTTTGCAGCGCAAGGCGGCAGCCCCCCGTTTTTTTGAGGGAATATCGTCGCGGCTCAGCGTTTCCAATGTGTGCGCATTTGTTTGCGTGTGAGAATACAGATATATACTTGCACGCGCTCTTTTAATGCGGCACGAAGATCAAGGACTGAATTAGGGATCGTTCGGAATATATTGCACTAGTTTTCCAGATTATAATGCAGTCCTGTTTTCTAGCATGTCTTTTCACACCGCACTGCCTGCTGTGTTAGGGAAATCTTTCTGACCGATATTCCGGCATTATTTATCATTTACTAACTGCATTTGTCTTTGTCCATGGAGTTTTCTTGGCAGGGATACTGGAGTGGCTTGCCAGTTCCTTCTCCAGGTGGATCACATTTAGTCTAAACTCTCCGCTATGACCTGTCCATCTTGGGTGGCCCTGCATGGCATAGCTCATAGCTTCCCTGAGTTATTCAAGCCACTTCGCCCCGACAGGGCTGACTTCAGATGTCTTCTAAAAGTCAAAACAAAACAAAATAAAAAAATCCTTCCAGTAGCACCTTAGAGACCAACTAAGTTTGTTCTCGGTATGAGCTTTCGTGTGCATGCACACTTCTAAAAGTCAGATAGTTGTTTGTTTCCTTGACATCTGATGGTCCAGTGCGACTACCAAGAAGGCCCTCTGCCTGGCTCACTCTGCTTAAAACTTAGTCAGCAGTGGACACTCTGCTAAGCCATCAGTAGTCTTGCCTTTCTCAACCAAATCAGATCTGACAAGCTTGAAGGCTGCCCACCCTGGGTCTAGATTGCATAGGCTGATCTCTGTTGAGCTTGTGATGCACAGAGTTGGCCTCTCTGGGTGTTGGGGAACGCCCAACTCTATGATTCTCCTCCTCCTTTTGCCTGAGGGAGCCTGGAGTTGTGTCTGAAGGGTGTGGCTAGCAACCACCAGTCTAGAAGGAGTAAAGGAAAAGCCTGCTTCTGATATGGAAACTATTCGTTTAATATCTTTTTTCATCCCCTCTCCCCCTTCAGTGTTGTCGCAGCATTTCCTTGCTTTCAAACACCCCCTTAGCTTTGATAGACTTCCTGTCTTGGCTTAAAGCCAGGCGAGCGTACTCTGTACAAACAGTTTTTTTTTTCTTTTTCTTTTCCAGCCCAGCCTAAAAATGCCTACAGATAGAAAGCATGTCAGATCTTTTTTAGCGTTGAATTTCAAAGTGGTCCTTACAATTCCTTCCCTTCCCTTGATCTCCTCTTTGGGTTGCAGCTTGGGCTAACACGCTTGCTTCTAAATATACACCATGGACAGAGGCTTTCTATTAATAAAACAGAAGTAAAGCTTTGATAGCCTTGTATACATGGGAATTAAACACAGAGCTGTTTCTGGTCAGGCTCTGCCAGTACAAGTCACTCTTTCTGTCTTGCCGTGAAAGGGCACTGTACTGTAGTTCAAAAGCAGCTGGAGACCCAAGTTTTCTAGAGAATAGAGAGGGGTGGATGGGGTGTGTGTGTACAAATATCCTACCTGGGGTGCCCCACCCACTTTCCCCTCTGGCCCTGCCTACCATTGGCATGTGGCTTCTGGAATATTGCCCAGAAGGGAATGTGACCTTGAGTCTGAGAATGATTCCCCAGCTCTGCTCTTAGGGTTTGCAGAAGGATAGACCAGTGGGATGGGGATGTTCTTTGTTTATTTGTCCTATCCCTTATTTATTGCAAATTCTGGGCTGGGGCAGGGGAGATTGTGGCAACCTAGTTGCCGGGCTGTAGTTGTGTGTTGGCTGCTGGGATGCCGGAACTTCAAAAGAAGAAGAAGAAGAAGACTTTAGATTTGATATTATCACTACCCTAAGGAGTCTCAAAGCGGATAACTTTCTCCTTTCCTTTCCTCCCCCACAACAAACATTCTGTGAGGTGAGTGGGGCTGAGAGACGTCAAAGAAGTGTGAAGAGCCCAAGGTCACCCAGCAGCTGCATGTGGAGGAGCAGAGATGCAAACCCGGTTCACCAGATTATGGCTGTTGTTGTTGTTGTTGTTTAGTCGTTTAGTCGTTTAGTCGTGTCCGACTCTTCGTGACCCCATGGACCAGAGCACGCCAGATTATGGCTACTACCTCTCTTAACCACTACACCACACTGGTTCCCGCATATCCTCAAATTCATGAACAAAAAACCCCAGCAGACCTGAATTATTCTCATGCTTGACCCCGACTGCTTAGCCTCTAGTACATGCTGATATATTTAGCCACACAAAGTAAATACTGAAAGGAAGAGCAGCTGTTGAAGGAGATGGTGTGTGTGTGTATGTGTGTGTGTGGTGTGTGTGTGAGAGAGAGAGAGAGAGAGAGAGAGAGAGAGAGAGAGAGAAGAGAGAGGAAAGGAGGAGAGGAGGAGGAGGAGGAGGAGGAGACAGGAGGTTGGTAGAGAATGGCCATTAGGAAAAACTGGCACACCCTGCGTGCACCTGCTCCTGTGATCGTAATTTGCATCAAAGTGGTCTAAGCGTGTGCAGCTCTTGGTCCTCCTGTTCTTTCAACCTGACCTGTGGCATTGATTAGCACAGGGAGAGACAGGAAGGGAAGATGCGCCTTTGGTTAACATAAAATTAACACACGCCGGGAGGAAGGAGGAAGTGATCTGGAGTTTCTCTCTGGCTCCTTAGAGAAAAAGCACATTGAAAGCGGCGATGAAGGAGCCTCAGGACGAAAAGTGGTCCCCCAAGTTCTCCCTACCTGTCCCTCAGGGTGCTTCCCAGGCCACACCCCTTCTCCCCAGGTCACGCCCATTGCTGGTCCTGCTTCCACAACTTCCTTGATGGCTTTTGTGGGGACATTGGTTTTCGGGCGGGAGTTGATCACGGTGTACGTTTGCCAAACATGCCTTCCTCTTAGCATGTTTCTCCCTTTCGCCCCGAGTTTGAGTGTCTTCAAAACCCATGACACCTTTAGTAAGGCTGTTCTCCAATTGGAGTGCTCGCAGGCCAGTGTTTCCCAGTTGTCTGTGTTTATACTACATGTTTTTTTTTTAAGATTTGCATTAAGAGAGTCTTTAAACCTCTTTTGTTGACCACCAGCATTACACTTTCCATTTTAAGTTCGGAAGAGAGTAGTTGCTTTGGAAGATGATAACCAGGCATCCGCACAACATGACCAGTCCAATGAAGCTGATGTTGAAGAATCATTGCTTCGACACTGGTGATCTTTGCTTCTTCCAGTACACTGGTATTAATACCTAATACCAGCCTGCTATACAAAGGTATAGCTGCATTTGCCTCTGGCATGCAATGCATTTTGCACCATCCTGGCTGCAGGATTTGCCAGTTCAAGGCACCATCCAACTGTCTTAGGGACTCCACTCTGGATTTGCCTGCTCCTAGACTTTTCTTGTAATGCAAGGCAGTTGAGGTTTAGGATCAGAGTTTTCCTTAACCTACAAACATTTCTCCATGCCATGCCATACGTTTACAAGCTACTATCATGTCACTGCTTTCTACACCTTTCTGTAACCTAAAAAGTCCCAACGCTGTAACTGTTCTTCATACAGGGTCTCTCCACCTAACTTGTTCCTTTTATTGGCCCTTTAATGAACCTTTCACAACTCTGCAATATCCTTTTTGAGATGAGGTTACCAGAACTGTACACAGTCCACTCCTCACTCAAATTTAGAATTGTATCCTAAAACACGGTAGAAAACAACTGGGCTGGTCAACTGTGGGGCACCTATTTTGTTCCAAGGTTTCAGATTGAGTTCTTGAAGGGGATGAGTCCGCCTATCGGGACGAGGTTGGAGCGGGCTCTGTGTTGGTGTGGAGAAAATAATCTGGCTCTTAATACTGCCAAGACAAGGAATGGTGGTGGATTACGGGGGGGGGGGGGGGGGGGTAGGCAGATATTCAGCCCCTGTATATCGGTGGAGACCGGGTGGAGAGGGTGTCTGTATTCAAGTTTTTGGGAGTGACTATCGAGCAGGGTATGACCTTGGAGCGCAAATACTACTGCTCTGGTAAAGAAGGCCCCAGCAGAGGAATTTATTTCCTCAGACTTTTAAAGAAGAACAATCTGAGTGAGAGACTGCTGGTTTTCTTTCTACCGAGGCTCCATAGAGAGCATTATTAACTACTGTATTTGCGTGTTTAGACCTTTAACCTTCCTCAAAATAAATTCACACATGACTCAGATATTTGGTTTGGGTTTTGGCAGAATTTTAGGCCACAAACTTTATTGATTACAACCAAGTGAGTGGTTCTGGTTCGACTATCTCCCTGCACCCTTGTAGGCCAGCCCTGTCCAGAGCCACGTTCGTAGGACAGAACAAGGATGAACACCAGGGACAGCTGATGGAAGGTTTCACCAATCAGCCGTTCTGATGTTACCGGGACTCGGCCACCGGCTGGACCCCTTTCGGAGACCAACAAACCATTGAGTCCCTGGATTCCTGTACCGGAATATCCTGCATTTCCATAGGCATGGCCACCATCACGTGCCACGCCTATCACCTGAACCAGAGCCTATCCGCAACTTACAAGTTGTAACTAGTTGCTACGCGGCAGGCGAAACCCAAATGGCAGCAGCCAATCAGCCAAGTGGGGAAAATTCCTACCGTGCCCCTGTCCCAACGACAGACAACACACGACGGCATAGGAAGGTCAACGCAAGCCCTAAATATAGGGAGTGGTGGGTGGGTGTTCCGATGCGTCAGGCCCCAAAGAGGAAGCTCAGTAACCTCGCATGGGCTTCAATAGGTCCCGCGTTGCTACATTTTACGACACCCCATTGGCCAGATTTCACCCTAGCAACGCGGGCCGACCTATCAGGGGTTGTGGCCTTGATTTCCAGTTACCCCACACACACTGGGTCGGGTTGCAGGTCACACCGCAACACGTGCCCTCTTTTAATGGAGGACCTGATTGTGCTTGGTTTTCCAGTTGCACAGCCATGGAGAGGAAGGTACCCCGAAGGTCATAACCACAACCCGAAAGATTATTGGTCACCCTCTCCCATCTTTGGAAGAACTATACAGTTCCCGCTGCCTTAAAAAAGTAAACAATATTTTACAGGATCCATCTCATCCAGGATACAGTCTTTTTGCAACTGCCTTCGGGCAAGAGGTATAGAACTATTAAAGCAAGAACAAATAGATTAAAAAATAGTTTCTACTCCCCATCTTGAATGCTGTAACCATATAATATGACCTTGGAGAGTTGTGATGGGTGTGTATGTATGTGCATGTGTGGCTGAAAATCTGTTTTTTGTCTTGTTTTTATGGGATGGCATTCAATTTCATTGCACTTGTACAACGTTGTACTTGTACAATGACAATAAAGAAATTTATCTTATCTTATCTTATCTTATCTTATCTTATCTTATCTTATCTTATCTTATCTTATCTTATCTATCATATATATCATCTTATCTTCCAAAACTATGGAAAGCTGCATGTAAGAGAGAAGAAGAGGAGGCAGAATAAAAAACAGTTCTGCACTGGCCCTTTCAGACCCGAAGTGAAAATTTGGCTCAATGAAGCTCCCAGGGCTTCATACATTCCTGGGAATATTTCCATGTCCAGAGAATGTCATGAGCTGATCCATCATCTTCGCCAATGGTGTGCTGGAGGTAATCGGTGTTTGCATTCTGCTGATCCATTTGTAACAGCAAAAGGAGTTGAGAAAAGGTATATTTTGGCACGGAATCGCCTTGGACCATTTCAGATAGGTGTAGATTGATATGCCACTAGAGGCTGGGTTGCCAGAAATATTCATTCAGTTTCAAACATCTGGCAAGCTCTTTAACTAAAGAAGATCAAAAAGCGTTGCCAAAGGAAATAAGAAGGTTATTTGGGAACGCTTGCAAACAGCGGTGGGGATTACTCTGTGAAGGCTGGTTAGTTCACCACCTGGTAGATTCGCTGCAGGAGGAGAGTCCAACAGACTCTGAACCAGTTCCAGTGTTAAATTTGGCATTTGAGGGATGACTTTGGGAATAGGTGGTAGTCTCTCTGCATGAGAGGATCTTTTGTTGCAGCAGGTCATCCCTTCGGCAACATGTTCCAGGGGACCCTTTCTATATTATTGCCCATTCAGTGCATTGCTTGCATGTAATAGAGGAGAAGCAAAGCTGGCTTTCTACTACATAAGCCAAAAAGAGTGTTTTGAATGTGTTTTAACCCATGCAAACACCAGATGGCGTGGAGAGCCAAAAAAAAAAACCTTGCTATTTTCAGTAGCAGTTTTTTCTCCTGTATTATAATGATCTGATTTCTGAATTATTATAGCATTGTGTGTTTTTTTCCTGTGTGTAGTCTCCACCCAAAGGCTGCATTCACATGTCGGTTTCTTCCACTTCATGACTTTTCCTTCCTGTTCTGTTCTGCTTTATATTTGACCCTTTCACACAAGTTCTGGAAGTGGAGGGAATATCGTGCAGATGTAGCGCTCATCCCCGTGTTCTTGGCTTCCAGGACAAACAATAGTTGGCAAATAATCAACCTGAGCTATATTCCCCCACAGTTCCACTGTAATTGCATTTGCGGGTTTCTAGAAGTACATTTCACATTGTGTGAAAGCTCAATATTACTGGTAATGTGGAAAGTAAACAGGCAAGTATGGACTGCAAGCAGATCAAACCTATCCATTCTCAAAGAAATCAGCCCTGAGTGCTCACTAGAAGGACAGATCCTGAAGTGAGGCTCCAGTACTTGGCCACCTCATGAGAAGAGAAGACTCCCTAGAAAAGACCCTGATGTTGGGAAAGATGGAGGGCACAAGGAGAAGGGGATGACAGAGGACGAGATGGTTGGACAGGTGTTCTCGAAGCTACTAACATGAGTTTGGCCAAACTGCGAGAGGCAGTGAAGGATAGGCCGTGCCTGGCGTGCTCTGGTCCATGGGGTCACCGAAGAGTCGGACACGACTGAACGACCACTCTGAACGACAACAACACACAAAACCGGCAAAACGTAGAAATGGAATAAAACTGTCATGTTGAATGACAGCCTGAGTCAGAAACAATGGTCCATCATCTAGCCCCCTTATTATCTACCTCAACTGCCTGAAGACTGGGGTCTCTCTTAACCCTACCTGGAGATGCCAGGGATCGAACCTGGCTGCTCTGCATGCCGACCAGGTTGTTCTGTTGCTGAACTCAAGTCCCACCCCCAACCTCAGCTGCACTAGTGGGTCTCACATCCCTCAGCACCCCTCTGTAATGGGTATTTGCACGAGAGCTTCTTCTCTTCTTCTTCTTCTTCTTCTTTCTTCTTTCTTTCTTCTGCTTCTTCTTCTTCTATCACTTTAGCCGAGTAAGATTGTCTTCCATAAACAACGGTTTTTAACAGTGAGTCCATAAGTGACTGTGGAGGCCAATTCTGGATTCACACGTCCTTCCACGTGGGGACATAGTTTCCAGGCGGGAGTGATCAGGGTGAGCGTTTGCCAAACTGCCTTTCTCTTAGCATGTTTCTCCCTTTTCGTCTCAGTTTGAGCTGAGTTTTCGTGCTGAGTTTGGTAAAGGCTGTCCTCCACTGGAGCGCTCACAGGCCAGTGTTTCCCCAGTTTGTCAGTGTTTATACTACATTTTTAAAGATTTGGCCTTGAGAAGTCTTTGAACCTCTTTTTTGACACCAACATTACACTTTCCATTTTTAAGTTCGGAATAGAGTGTTGCTTTGGAAGACGACATCAGGCATCCGCACATCATGACCAGTCCAACGAAGTTGATGTTGAAGAATCATTGCTTCAACACTGGTGATCTTTGCTCCTTCCAGTACACTGGCATTAGTTCACCTGTCTTCCCAAGTGAAGTGTACAATTTCGGAGACACCAGCAATTCCGACTCACGCTACTCTAGATATTTCTGCCTACTCCTTTCTGATCTCTGTTTTTCTTTCCTTAGAGAAGTCCAACACTGTCCCTACCCATCGCTTCTGCCAATATTACTGGAGGACAGAAAAAAAGGGGAAGCAAAGGGGAAGGGACTTTCCAGAGGCATGAGGAGTTTGCCATGAAATAAGCTTCCCGTTGAATGGGCACTGGATGTCCCAGAAACATTTTGAATGGAACGTTTGATGCTTAGGAAGCAGATCTCCAGCATTCCACTGTGTCCTTTGTAACGGATTAGCCCTAAATGGAAGATTCATTACACTCTGACTTAGTAAGAGTTAATCACCTCCAACTTAACTGACAGCACGGACGGTTCCTGGTTTAAACGGAGGGAACAGCCGTTTTGGCATTTGGAAGGGGAGAGTGGGAAGCATAGAGTGGAAAGAAAGGTGTGGGGCCAGGATAGTGGTTTTTGGTTAGGATTAGATAACTTGAAGTAAAAGTTCGATGGAATTGATGAATAAATGCACTAAGATTGTAACCTTATGAATCTTTAGAAACATGTTTGCAAAAAAAAAAAAAATCATCCTTGTTGTGCCATGAAAAATCGTCTTAGTTGTTCTAGCAGTGTATCAAAACTCAAAAAGGGAAGACTCAGAGAGGGCAAAACTTGCCTAGGAAAAAGGATAGTTTGTTTCTTAAAGTCACACCGAAGGGTCAATGGGGGTGAAAACCTAGAGTGCCACAAATTTGCCAGGGTGATAAGGCAAACTGATACAGTTGGGATCCGTGCTGAGGGAGGCCCTTTACTGTAGGTAAGAGGTTGTTCATTGAAATAACCTTGATGGGTTATGATAATAGCCACTAAAGCTGGAATGAGGCTCTCATTCTAAGAAGTCCACAAATATAGAGCTTTTTAAAATAAGACCGGAAGAATTTGAGGGTGAATTGCTTCACCCCTGGACTTCCTCCATCTTTCAAATTTATTAAAATTTAAATTTGTTTCAAATTTATTGAAAGCGTCGGGATTCGTCGCATCCTTCATTGGCAATAATGGACTTTCTGCCAGTCACAACACCCATTGCTGGCTGGCTGGCTTAGATGGTCAGCGACCTACTTATCAAACCTTTATTAGGCATTTACATGTAAAATCACGAGAGAAAAATCACATACAGGAACTTTAAATTATATTACACAAGAAACAACAATTAAACTCATAGGCTGATCGTATGTGTGTATTGTAAAATCTAGAATTTCGTCCTGTTAAAGTGCTCCTTGGAGCACTGCTGCCAAAAACTTGGCTATCCCCCCGCAGTCACTGCTTGGTCAATGTCAGAGAGCAGAATCCAACACTTCCACCCTGCTGCGGTTTCAAACCGTCCAAAAGGGGGACAATACGTGTTCACGCAGCGTACTGTGTAGTGGACAATAAAAGAGAATATGCCTACAGTGTCCGGACATTCAGGAACATCTGCAGTATCTCTTGTTTTCGGAAATATTCTGATATCTACCCCTGACAAATGCCAAGGGAAATATATTCAGTTCGGGCCAATAAATGCCCTACGTTGGGCTGGTATTATTAGTTTAGTAACATAGTTGATCCTGCTATCTAGGATATTTAATCATAGAATACTGGGAGAGCAAATTTTATTTACTGCTGCTCAATGCACTACATTTAACTGCTGCCACAATAATGTCAGCGACATCCTACCTAGGAGTCAGGGAAAAAAAAAATATTTATTTATGCCACTACAGCAGCTTGGATCTTGTTAGCCCCCAAATGATGGGTGAGTGAGGTCCCCAAAAAAGGAGGATTGGCAATGAAAAATGATAGAATATGCAGAGTTAGCAGTCGAACAAGTAAAATAAGAGATCAAGAAGATCATATATAAGAGGAGCGGGGAAACTTAGTGGAGTAACAAAGTAAACAAGTCAAAACGTTAACAGCATAAGGTAATTCAACAGTATTATATATATTAAAGGAAGAAAAGGGGAGAAAGTGATCTAAATGGGTATACAAGAATATGCAGGAATGGTGGGAAATTTAAAGGAACCAATAGAAGGGGAAGGAGGGAAGTCGCTGAATGTTTTTATTAAAATGATATTAACGGAAATGTATATTTGAATGTGAATGTGATTTTGGAAATGGCAATAATGACTAATAATAATAATAATAATATAATAACAGAATGTCAGCAACATCTTATGCTGAATCAGCAAAGCTAACAGCTTAATAATGACTGTTGTATGGAAGTCTTTTTTTGACCATTTAAAGAAATACTATAATGATATAAATTCACGAGCATGATTTAAACTATGAACAACAGAAATAATGAGAGATTATTGTATTACGGAGTATGAACAGAGGAGAGAAAGTGGAAGGGGAGAGTGGAGGAGGGCAGATAAGCGTTTAGGATGAGAATCATGCACCAACTCTTGAATTATACCTTCTTTCAGGTGACGGATATTCCATCAATAAAGCATCTCATCCATTGCCTCAAGTTTATTTAGCAGGGAAGGGAATCCCACCTGTCATCTCTGCCTAATTTTTCAAATGCGGCATGGCAGAATGTTCTTTTCTTTTGTCTTCTCAGGGACCCTGATAGGTCATGGCTCACACTCTCCTGTACTGTTAGTCCTCTTATCTAAAACGACACGCCGGGATTTATACAGAGATCGGTTTTTTTTAGAATGTCCATATTTTACATCACAATGAAGAAAATATAAATATGCTTCTTGGGGCCTATGTACACACAGCCAGTCTATTCAGAGGTAACAGGCAGATGGATGTGTTTGAAGGCCATTATTCTGTGTACAATGATATTATCTCTTCCATGAAAAATTCAGCAGGTTGGAATGTCTCCTGATCAAGGCAAAAGAGGGTGGGGGGAAACGGATGGTGAGAAAAACACAATCCCTGGGAGAGAGATTGTGTGTGTGTGTGTGAGAGAGAGAGAGAGAGAGAGAGAGAGAGAGAGATTGCATAAAATCCCATTTTCCCTAACCCCCCCTGTGAAAATGGGGCCTGATTTTCTGTTTCTTTATTGGTTGGGGGGATTCACTGATTTTTTGGGGGGGGGGCAGGGGTGTTCCACTTAGTTTACTTAACTTTATGTAGCTAAGATTATCCATCCCACCTTATTTTTTTTAAAAAAACTTATTATTATTATTATATTATATTATTATCATTATCATTATTATAAAGAACCTCCACACTATACACAAGACTGCAAAGCTCTCTTCCCAGCTTCCCAGCAGCCTTACTCCCTGGAATGCCTTGGTCAACGTGAGCAGCAAGGGTGTTTTATGGTGTGTGTTTTTTAAAAGTATTATTCAAAAACAGGGGTGGGTGCAAATCTCTCATCCACCTTGTAGGGTTAATTAAGATGAATGGAACCTCACTGTTATGTACTGAGTTGAATAGGATCCAAAATGCAGCAGCCTAATTGGTCCTAAAACAATAGGATTGAGATTGCAGCAGTCTGATTGGTCCGCAGGAGCCACCCAATCCAGCTCCAGGGTGGAAGTGAATGCGCAACCCGATTGGCATACAGGAGTATCCTGGAATTAGCCATCACGTGGGGCCCATTGTGTAAATAGTGTATATAAAGCAAACGTTTTGGGGGAACTGCATTCCTCACTTCTATGAGCTGAATAAAGCAGTGTTTTTCAACCACTGTTCCGCGGCACACTAGTGTGCCGCGAGATGTTGCCTGGTGTGCCGTGGAAAAATGGAAAAATTCAAGAGAATTACTTTATATATAGTCAATATAGGCACAGAGTTAAATTTTTTAACATTTTCTAATGGTGGTGTGCCTCGTGATTTTTTTCATGAAACAAGTGTGCCTTTGCCCAAAAAAGGTTGAAAAACACTGGAATAAAGAGCATGAAATTCACACTTGACTCCGAGTATATATCACTCACCCACACAATGTTTGGGGAATTTAGGAATATGAGATTATGAGGATTCCAACTAAACACCAGGAAGAACATTCTGACAGTCTGAGCTTTTTTACATTGGAACAAGGTTGTGGCTCTCTTTCCTTGGAGGTTTCTAAGCAGAGGTTGGATGGCTTCAGTTGAGATTCCTGCCTTGCAGGGGGTTGACTTGATGACCCTTGGCGGTGGGGTGGGGTGTCTCTTCCAGCTCTATGATATTATGGTTCTATTCTAATAATAATAATAATAATAAAATAATAATAATAATAATATAATAATTTTATTTATACCCTGCCCATCTGGCTGGGCATCCCCAGCCACTCTGGGTGGGCTTCCAACACAATATTAAAATACAATAATTCATCAGACATTAAAGCTTCCCTAAACAGGCTGCCTTCAGATGTCTTCTAAAAGTCTGGTAGTTGTTGTTCTATTTGACATCCGGTGAGAGGTATTCCACAGGGCGGGTGCCACTACCGAGAAGGCCCTCTGCATGGTTCCCTATAGCTTGGCTTTTCGTAATGAGGGAACTGCCGAAGGCCTCGGCGCTGGACCTCAGTGTCCGGGTAGATCGACGGGGGTGGAGACGCTCCTTCACATATACTGGTCCGAGGCCGTTTAGGGCTTCAAAGGTCAGCACCAACACTTTGAATTGTGCTCAGAAACGTACCAGGAGCCAATGTAGATCTTTCAAGACTGGTGTTATGTGGTCTCGGCGGCCGCTCCCAGTCACCAGTCTAGCCGCCGCATTCTGGATTAGTTGTAGTTTCCGGGTCACCTTCAAAGGTAGCCCCACGTAGAGCGCATTGCAGTAGTCCAAGCGGGAGATTCTACGAGAAGATCCTTCTGGACCAGGCCAAAGGCCCAGCATCCTATTCCCATGCATGCCTTTGTGAAGCTCACAAGCGAGAAGAGCCTACTGGATCAGGCCAATGACCCAATTAGTCCAGCATCTGCTTCTCACTGTGGCCAACCAGGTGCCTGTGGGAAACCTGCAAGCAGGACCCGAGGGCAAGAGGACTCTCCGTCCACCCTATGGCTTCCAGAAACTGGTACAGTCGTACTTTGGTACTCAAACAACTTGGAACCCAAACACTGCAATACTGGAAGTAAGTCTTCCAGATTGCGAAGTTTTTTCAGAAGCCGAACGTGCTCCATTTTGAGTGTTACGTTTCCAGTTTGAGTGCCACACTTCAGTTTTGAGTGTTACACTATTTATTTTGTGTTTTTGTGGTCTCGTTAGATAGTAAAACTCATGTTAAATTGCCGTTTTAGGGGTTGTTTTTAAAAGTCTGGAACGGATTAATCCGTTTTGCATTACTTTCTATGGGAAAGCATGCCTTGGTTTTGGACGCTTTGGTTTTGGAACGGACTTCGGGAATGGATTAAGTTTGAGAACCAAGCTACCACTGTATGCAGAAACATTACTTCCTCCAGTCATAGAGGTAGACCATAGCCATCATAGTGAGTAGAGATTGATAGCTTTTCCCCCCCCTCCCAGGGGGAAAGAGGAGACTTCATTTTACCTCCTTGCACCCGATGAATACTTGTCAAAGAGCTAAGCAGACTTCTCAACTCAGCTTTTAGGTAGTTCTGCAAGAGACGTAGCATTGCAGGAGAAGTCAAGTCAGCAGGGCCGCAGTCTGTTTTCCTTATGGAACTCTTGGCTCCAGGTCAGTTCCAAGCCCTGAAGGTGGGCAGCGCTTTGGCCTGCTGGAGCATCACATCGTGACAATTTTTTCAATCCATCTCGGGGAAGAAAATAAATATGCTTGCAGACCGAAGTTGGCAGGCTCGCTGCTACCTTGTCACTTTCCAGACATCTCTAGGTCTGGTTGGAGTTGGAGAAAACAGGATTGTGAGCCAGAAATCATCTGATAGACATGCTGTTACATGAAGAACACAGATGAGTGAGATTTATTATTTTTTTGGGGGGGGAGAGAGAGAGAGAGAGAGAGAGAGAGAGAGAGAGAGAGAGAGAGAGAGAAAGGGAGCCTGGTGAAAACAAGTTTTACTGGGACAGAAATGATGATTTGCTAGGAGAGCTTATATAGGCCATCGTTTCAATTTGATAAAATTCTCAACGTGGCTTAGAATCCATTTTTAAAAAGAAAACTAGATGGGTTCTAATCCTTTTTCTGCTTCAGAGAAACTATGTAGATGGTTTGTACACCATCTTTCGCAAACAAGCCAGCTTCCATGAGCTTTGTATGATTTTCAAGACTTTATGTGAATTTTCTTCCTTTGTGTTTCTGTTGCCAGTTTGATGTTGCCGTTCCTTTCTGTTAAGCGGGTTCTCCCTCATAGAGAGCACGTGTTGCGGTGGGGCCAGCAAGCCACCTCCATTGCTGTGGGCGGAATAGTATAGATGGCCACAGCTCCGATTGGACTTGGGAGGTGTTGTTAGGGAGATTCATATGTATCAAGTTGTGATGGACAGCCAGCAGCCTATATATGGGTCAGCCTCGTGACTGACCGCCCTCTTGGCTGCATGCTGCGGATCACCCGCCCTCCCCCCCTCTGTTTAGGCCTCTGTATTGACCTTGCTATGCTATCATGGGGTCGTCTGCCTTTGGGGCAGGGGCCTGGTAGGAATTTTGCCAGTTGGCTGATTGCCTGTTGCCATCTGGTTTTTGCCTACTGCTTAGCAACTAGTCACAACTTGTAAGGTTGACGGTTAGGCATTGGTCATTATGTGTGATTGGAGGGGCGGTAGTTCCCTACAAATGATGATGGTGTGCTGGGAATTCCGTTAAGGAATCCAGGGGCTCATATGCTAGTCCGAAACCCCGGTAGGGGTCAGGGCCCACGCGAGAGCCCCCGGGACCCACTGGGGAGGGGGAGGGGTTCTGTGTACCAACCCCCCAGATCTCTCCCCAGATGGATTTCCCCCTGCTGACAAATGGTCAGCTCTTTTTTTTTTATAAGATTTTTATTATTTCGATTAAAACAAAAGAAAAACATAACATAAACACCAACATTAACACCATAAAAACACACTACATAAACACAATCAAACAATACAATAAAAGAAAAAGAAACTTATACAAACCTTAAGCTAACACTAATCTTCATACTTTCCTTGTTTCTATCTTCTCTATTTGGGGGCTTCCCCCATTCCCTCCACTGTCTTCAAAATCATATATATCTTCTAGGTAGCTTATATCTTGTTCAGTTGACATTTGCCCATTTTAATATTCTTAACTTTACTTAATCAATACCTAATTAACTATAATCTTATCCTAGCATCATATCTTAACATATTTTTAGCAAATAAATCATTCGCAACAAAAATTTCCTCTTACAGTTTTATCTAACATAAACCTACTAAGCCGATTCTATTTAATTCTGCTCAATATTCAATTTAACTGATTTAACTAAATAGTCTTTAATTTTTTTCCAATCCTGTGACACCTTCTCCTCCCTCTGGTCCCGGATTCTGGCGGTCAGTTCTGCGAGTTCCATATAGTCCATCATCTTCATCTGCCATTCTTCCACCGTTGGTATCTCTTCACCTTTCCATGTTCTTGCCAAATAGATTCTAGCTGCTGTTGTGGCATACATAAAAACACTCTATCCTGACTGGGTATCTCTTCATTGGTTATGCTCAGAAGAAAGCCTCTGGTTTCTTACGAAAGGTAACTTTCATTACCTTCTTAAGCTCGTTATAAATCTTATCCAGAAAGCATTTACCGCTGGGCACAACCACCACATATGAAAAAAGGTACCTTCGCATGTTTACATTTCCAACATACATCTGACATTTTGGTATTCATCTTAGCTATCTTAACTGGTGTCAAATACCATCTATAAACCATTTTCATTATGTTTTCTCTTAAACTATGACAAGCAGTAAATTTGATACCTTTCTGCCACAATCTCTCCCAGTCATCCATCATAATATTATGTCCTACATCTTTCGCCCAATCTATCATTGGCGATTTAACCAGTTCATCTTTCGTATGCCACTCTAGCAAAAGATTATACATTTTGGAAAGGTTCTTAAAGTTCGATTCTATCAGTTCTGTTTCCAGTTTGATTTTTCTACTTGAAAACCAACTTTTTGTCCATTTTAAATGTTTCATACACCTGGTGATATTGCAGCCAATCGGGGACCTGACTTTTCACTTGGTCATAGCTTTTTAACTTAAATGAGTCCCCTTCCTGCTGCAATATGTCCATATATCTTAGCCAACTTGCAGACATGTTCGGTCTCTTATAGGCCTTGGCCTCCACTGGAGAAATCCATCTAGGAGTCTTTCTCTCCAAAAGGTCTTTATATCTAGTCCAGACCTGATACAAGGATTTTCTAACTATATGAGTCTTAAAAGTTCTGTGATTTTAACCTTGTCATACCAAAGGTATGCATGCCAACCAAACATATGTCGTGTCCTTCCAAGTCCAACACATCCACATTCTCTAATTTAAACCAGTCCTTTAACCAGCAAAGGCCGCTGCTTCAAAATAAAGTCTTAAATCCGGCAGGGCAAAGCCTCCTCTCTCTTTAGAGTCTGTTAGGATCTTAAACTTGATTCTAGGCTTTTTGCCCTGCCATATAAACTTCGATAGGTCCTTTTGCCATTTCTTAAAGCAATCCAGTTTATCCAAAATTGGTATGGCTTGGAATAAGAACAGCATCCTTGGTAGGACATTCATTTTAACCACTGCTATTCTTCCATTAACGACAGTTTAAGTCTTGTCCAAATTTCCATATCTTTTTTATCTCCATCCACAGTTTTTCATAGTTGTCCTTGTACAGGTTCAAATTCTTAGTTGTGAGATTGATACCTAGATATTTTACAGTTTTAACAAAATTGAGGCCTGTGGCTTCTTGTATTCTTTGAGTCTGTTCTGCACTCAAATTTTTACCTAAAACTTTGGTTTCTGCTTATTTAATTTGAAGCCAGCTACAAGTCCAAATTGTTCAATTAATTCCAAGGCTCTGGGGACACTGCTTTCCGGTTCCTGCAGGGATAACATCAAATCGTCTGCGAGGGCGCGTAATTTGTATTCTTTCTCTCCCACTCTAATTCCTTTTGTCTGTTTGTCTTTTCGAATCATATTTAGGAGGACTTCCAGGACCGTAATAAAAAGTAAAGGGGAGATAGGGCACCCTTGTCTTGTTCCTTTCTCAACTTCAATCTCCTCCGATATCACACTGTTTACTATTACTTTTGCTCTTTGTTCTGTATAGATGGCCTTGATGCCATTTAAGAATTTTTCTCCAACTCCCATCTTTTCCAAATTCTTTTTCATAAATGTCCAGGATACTTTATCAAATGCTTTCTCTGCATCAACAAACAGTAGTGCCGCATCTGTGTTTATGTCTCTCTCCAGTTTTTCTAAAATGTCCACAATAATTCTCGTGTTATTACTTATTTGTCTTCCTGGCAAGAAACCTGCTTGGTCTCTATGTATATAGTCTTTCAACACTCTTTTCAACCTTGTAGCCAAAACATTTGCGAAGATTTTGTAATCCACATTCAAAAGGGATATTGGACGATAATTTTTCATTAGAGTCTTATCTGTATCTGGTTTTGGAATCAGTGTGATAAAGGCTTCTTTCCACGTCTCTGGTGCCCTATCTCCTTCTAGTATTTTGTTGCAAATTTCTCTTAACGGCTGCGATAGCCAATCTTTCAATGTCTTATAATATTTTGCTGTTAATCCATCCGGTCCTGGGGCCTTCCCCAATTGCATATTGTTTATTGCATCTTCTATCTCTTGTGTCGATATTGGGTGGTTGAGGGTTGTTAGTTTTTCCTCTGGGACTTTTTGCAATCCATTCTTTTCCAGAAATCGGTCTATCTCTGCTTCATCTATCTTCTCCTCCTTGTACAGTTGCTTGTAAAATCTCTGAAAACACCATCTGATTTCCTCTGGTTTCTCTACATTTTTTCCATTTACTACCAAATTGCTGATGACATTTACCTTTTGTCTTTTCTTTAGTTGCCAAGCTAGTAGTTTTCCACATTTATTAGCAGATTCGAATGTTCTTTGTTTCATCATTTTCACTTTCCATTCGATATCCTGATTCATAATATTCGCATATTGGGATTGCAAGTATTTAATTTCTTTTTGAATTTTGACACATCTGGGATGTCCTCTTAATTCTTTTTCCTTTTCTTTGATTAATTTCAACAGTCCTCTCCATTTCTGCATTTTGTTGTTTTCTTCTTTTTTGCTTTTTCACTTATGAGGAATCCTCTCATTACCGCTTTACTTGCATCCCAGGCAATCCTTTTCTCCACTTCGGAACTCCAATTGATTTGAAAATATTCTTTCATCTTTTTCGCCGCTCTTTCTACTAGCTTGGTGTCTCTCATCAATGCGTCATCCATTCTCCATCTAAAAGAATCCTTGGAAATCATTTTTAAATTTAGCTGTACCGGATTATGGTCTGAAAACGTTTTGGGACCAATTTCTGCCTTTTGTATTTTTGGAGCCAATTCATTCGAGATCCAGATGTAGTCTATCCTCGACCATGACTGCTGAGGTTCACTGAAGTACGTTGCCTCTGTTTCTGTGGGGTTTTTTAATCTCCAAGAGTCCACCAAATTCAAATTATCCACCATTTCAAAGAAAGTCTTTGGGAGTTTCCCATCATTCGTTAATTTAGTTCTTTGAGATCTGTCCATTAATGTGGAAACTGCACCATTAAAGTCCTCCAAGGTACACTACCTTATAATCCAAATAGTCCAACAGCAGGTCATGTATTTTTTTTTATTATAAAAAATCGACTTTCCATCATTTGGTGCATAAAGTCCCAGAATCAAAAAATTTTCGCCTTGTACGTTGATTTCAATTGCGATGTATCTCCCTTCTTCATCTTTAAATAGCTGTCTTGGGCTATATTTCTCCTTTGCATATATCACTACTCCTCTCTTCTTGACCTTATCCGATGATATAAACTCTTGGCCTAGTTTTTTGTTTTGTAGTAGTCTTCTGTGGCGTCGGACTATGTGGGTCTCCTGTAAACATATTATGTCCAAATTCTTCTTTTCTATGCTGTAAAACACTCTGCGTCTCTTTGGTCTCTGGTTCAATCCCCGAACATTCCATGTCATTAGCTTGAGCGCCATTTTCCTTTATTTATTCTTCTCCTCCAGTTGCCTCTCCTTTCTTACCTTCCTCTGGGTCCTTCTGACTTGGCCCTGGTAATCCCGGCGGTGGTGGAAATGCTTCTGGAAACTGTAGAGCTGTGCTGGATCAAGTGGAGTACCTTTAAATTGTTCCAGATGTTTATCCAAAAACTTTTGCTTTTCCGCCAAGGACCTTATTCTTATCTTTTTCCCTTCAAACGTAAATGCAAGGCCTTCTGGAAATTCCCAACTGAAGGAGATCTTTCTTCTTCTTAGCTCAGTCACCAAATCGTTGTAAGGAGCTCTTTTGTCCAAGAAAAATCTGGGGATGTCCTTATAAAAAATTACTTTATTCTGCTGTACCACCAGGTTGTTTCTGTAATGTAAGTCCAGAAAGTAGTCTCTGTCGTGTCTATCGTGTAGCACAATCAAACAGTCACTGACTGTTTTGATGCTTTTCCTTCCTCTGGAACCTCTGGGTCCAAATCTGAAGGCCTTCACTATGCGTGCTGAGACGTTTACCTCTTCTAACTCCCAGTACGTTGAAAATTGCTCCACAATGTAGGCTTTTAGGTCTTCTCCTTCCAGTTCTGGAAGACCCCTTAGGCGGATGTTTCCCTCTCTCTGGTGAAGTTGCAGAAAAGCAAGAGATTCCTCAACAGTTCTCTGTCGTGTTCCAATATTCTCTATCTGCTCCAAATCTAAATTGTCCAATTTTTCCTCCACCTTTTTTATTTTTTCTCTGACCACTTTAATTTCCTCGGAATCCTTTTTCAAAGTGGTCACCTCCCGCCCAATTTTATTAATTTCTTCTCTGTTCTTCCTTACATTCTCCTCAATTTGGCCAATTGATTTTTCCAAGGTCTGGGTGGAATTTTTAATATCAGCTTTTATATCAACTTGGAGTTTTTCTATTGCAGAGTTCACTGTTGTATTTACTGATGACACTGAATCCTGTGTTTGCTTCAACCCTTCAGTCACACTTTTCAATCCTGCTGCAATTTCTGCCACGCTAGCAACCAATTTCTCCATTTGTTCCTGAAGAGTTAGGGAAACAGAGCCTCTTTTTTGTGCAGAGCTAGAGCCAGCTGTTTTAGATCTAGTGTCCATTTCCTGTGGGCTCTGCAATTGTAGTCTCAAGGTCACTCCAGTTGCTGTAGTAACAATCTCAGACATTCACAGCAGAAGACCAACAGTCCCAAAAATAAACACCAGGTGGCCAGCAGCTCGCTTCTGAGAACAAAGAGCCTGCTGAGCCAGAAGCCCACACCAGTCCAAAAATCCAGCTTTTAGGCAAAGAGTTCAAATTTTTCCAAAGTTATAGATTCCTTAAAGCCAAGAAAAGTTTATTTAAATAGCCCAAGTCAGTAGCTGTTTCTCACTTGCAGTGTTACCACCAAGTCCATAAAGTAACTTGTAACCGGCTACAAAGAAGTCAAAATGTCTCCACTGGTAAACAGTCACTGAAACACCAACAAAGAAAAAATGGCAACAATATATTGCAGCCCGCTACCGACCCGGAATCCTAGTCCAGAGGGCGAGCGGTGTCTTCTTTTGCCATATCAACTGTTTTTAAGTCTCTAAACATCCTTCAAACAACTTTTAAACAACTTTTAGAAAGTTTGGCAGAGTTCGCAAAACTTTTCCCGTTAGTCGCGGCTTTGATCTTTTAGCGCTACCAAGCTCGCGCAAACAGTTCAAGGGGAACAGGCTTCCTTTTAAAGTTTCCTCTGCAAGCAGTGCTCTCCAAACTTGTAAAACAGTCCAAAACTTTTACTTACAGAGTTTCTTTGGAAGTTTCTATGTCGGAAGTGCCGGGTGCTCGAGTCTGGCGGGATCGCTGCTTTGATCCTCCGCAGGCAGTCGCTTCTTCAGTCCCGTGCCGGAGCTTCGCTCGCCTGATTTTCCCCCTTACGAGGGTCAATCAGGAGCAGAGACGGCACGTCTGGGACCCACGAAGCAGTCGGTCCACGGGACGCTCTTCCCGTGGCTTTAAGGGACCCGTGGCGCAGGCACGGTAATCCCTAGAGCCTAACGGAGGACGGAGCCGTCGGACTCCCGTCCGCCATTGACCGGCACCAAACCGGAAGTCCCTTTTCTGTCAGCTCTGTCCCGTCGGGCAGCTAGTCTGGACCAATGCCTACGCAACCACTCACACTGATTTGTATTTTAATAAAGTTGTGGCCTAAATTCTGCCAAAAAACCCAAACAAAAATTGTTATGTATTGAAGTTCCCACCCTAGGCCACTAGGGGTGTGTGTATATAGTTCATCCTGCTGCAGTTTTCACTCAGGTCAGCATATGCAAATGAGGGATTGAAAACTGACGTTCAGGGATTGGGTAACTACAGAAAGTTGTTACTGTTGCTTTGTAGCTGAGTTCTATATAAGCAGGCTGCTGAGGCCTTCAGCTCACTTCTGTTCCAGCCTGAGAATAAACAAGAGCTGCTTGGAAATCACTGTGTCGTCTGCTGTGTCCACCCACAACTTAACAAAAATGATGTCTCATGTCTGAATTATTTGTGGGGTGGCGTTGGGGACCTCCACATGCAACTGATTTCATAGCTTTGTAATCTGATAGGCTCAATGTGACGATATACTTATTTCTGTGCAATGAACCCAGTCATAAGGTAAAGATGTGGAACTTTGCTTCTGTGGCGAGCCCCTGGATTCCTTTAACGGAATTCCCCGTGCAGCAGCAGCATTGGAGGGGCAGCCACAGGCAACCACTTCCCCTCCACCAACCAACGTAATAGCCAATGCCTAACCGCCAACCTTACAAGTTGTGACTAATTGCTACGCAGTAGGCGAAAACCAGAAGGCACCAGCCAATCAGCCAACTGGAAAAAATTCCTACCAGGCCCCTGCCACAAAAGCAGACGACCCCATGACAGGCATAGCAAGGTCAATGCAGAGGCCTAATAAACGAGAGGGGGGGAGGGGGTGATCCGTTGCACATAGCAAAGAGGAATATTGCAAGGCGCGCCAAGCATTTTAAACCCACTGGGCTGTCCATCAACACATTGCAACATAAAAATCTCCCCAACAACACCAAGGACCCAATCGTAGCCGTGTCCATCTGTATGCTCCTGCCCAACTCTGGAGGGGTGACTTGCTGGCCCCCACCGCAACACGTGCTCTCCATGAAGGAGAACACACTTTCTCAAATGCCTTGGTAATCAAACAACTTGGAAACCCAAACACTGCAAACCTGGAAGTAAGTGTTCCGGTTTGCGAACGTTTTTCGGAAGCCAAATGTGCTCCGTTTTGAGTGTTACGCTTCCAATTTAACTGTTACGCTGAGGTCTGTCTGTTTTTGCTATTTATTCTGCGTTTTTGTTTTTGCGGCTCTTTTTTGTTTTGTTTTTGTGACTGTGTGGAACCCAGTTCAGCTACTGGTCGATTGATTGTGTGACTGCAGTACATTGTTGATTTCTTTCATTTTACGGATCGATGGTCTCGCTACTAGATAGTAAAACTCACGTTAAATTGCCGTTTTAGGGGTTGTTTTTAAAAGTCTGGAACGGATTAATCCGTTTTGCATTACTTTCTATGGGAAAGCGCGCCTTGGTTTTGGAACGCTTTGGTTTTTGGAACGGACTTCCGGAACGGATTCAGTTTGAGAACCAAGTTACCACTGTATCTATTTCCGCATTCCGAGGCACTTAAAATTCCAGCTTGCAGGCAAGCAGGCCCGGGCGTAATAGCCATTTTTAACAGGGTAATCTCTAACCGGGACCGGTGTATAAAGATGGTGCTCTCTCTCCCCCCCCCCCGATTCCCCCAGGCAATGTTCTCTTTAAAATATAGGGCTTTTGGTCAGAACAACAGCTGTCTGGTGTTAAAACGAAAGCCCTCCTTGCCTATTGGCATTGCTGCGAGGTTGCTGGGGAATTTTCACCGAGGGCTCAGGGAAGGTTACTGAAGAGGCAAAAGTAGGTCTGGAAGAAAAAAAATAAATTAATCTAACTTGTAAAGGAGCTTGGAACCATACCACAAGCATCATAATTAACTTTAATAATTATAAATGTAAATGCAGACAAGCCACAAGGTTTTAATGGTGTGCCACATGCTTCTGCTAATTATTTTAGAGTTTGGACACATTCAGTGCCAACTAATTATAAAACCCTGCTATGGAAATCATCTGTTTATATTAGACTTATTGATCTCTAGTGTTTAAGCAATATGAAAGGGGAAATCTACAATGCAGCACCATCTGCTTTGTATTCCTAATTGCTTTTAAAGAATCAAATATATAAATAGTCAGCTTTTTACAGGGTAGGCTTCAAAACCCATTCGGCGAGCAGGTTTTGCAGCGCTAAGCAAAGCGGAAAGAGATGAAGTATTAAAAGCTGTTAAAAAAAAACAAAGAAAAGAAAAGGAAAAAAAGTTGCCTTATTAATATTTTTAACAGAACCACCACGGGCGGGGGAGAAAGAGAGAGAAAAAGAAGAGGAAGGAAGGAAGGCAAGAAGTCTTAGATCTCTTAGGCTATTGTCAAATTAGCCATGAAAGTATATTATTATTATTATTATTATTATTATTATTATTATTATTATTATTATTATTTATTAGGAACATGTTTATTAAATTTATTTATTTAGCAAATTATTTTTTTATAAATTTATTATCAGCATTCACCACTATATTATTATTATTATTATTATTATTATTATTATTATTATTATTATTACTATTATTCACTAAATAATAATTGGCCAAACTGCGGGAGGCAGTGAAAGATAGGGGTGCCTGGCGTGCTCTGGTCCATGGGGTCACGAAGAGTCGGACACGACTGAACGACTGAACAACAACATTATTCACTATATTATTATTATTTGCCACTTATTATTACTATTAATATAGGTTATTTATTGAATTTGTCCACCTCTTTATGTTATTGTTTTCATCTTGCTTATTGCATTTATTTGTCACTTCGTACAAAAGGAAAAACAGAAACCAGCTAAGATTTTTTTTTAAAACCAATTAAAGGGAAGAAACAAAATAAAATCAAAACACTCATCCTTTATTATTTATATATCCTCATCATTAAGGTAGCACCCTCAACGCACACAAGCTTTTACAAAGCCAGAGGTCCCAGCCCGAAGGAGCTTACAATCACAATTTTGGCAAGAGGGAATGACCAAGGGAAGCTGGCATACATGATGGGGGTGAAGCCAGCCTGCCAACATTGGGGTCACTGCAGCTCACCTGGATTGGGGTGAGGCAGTGCAGGATGGAGACAAGGTAAGAGTGCTGGAAATGGCTCTGCTGGTGCGCCCCAAAAACCCCACCTTCACCTCAGTCCCATCTAGGAAAGTTGAATTGACGTTTGTGTTGAGAAGGCAGCTCTGCCTCATAGCCAGAGTGCCCTGAGAAGAGGGGCAGGTTGTTAAAAACCGCTCTGGCAACTGTAGCCCTGTGAGGGGAAAGGAGATTTCCTCAAATTCTCAGCACCCTGAACACATCAAACTTCCCAGGATTCTTTGCGGGGAGCCAGGAGGGTTTAAAGCGGTGTGATGCTGCTTTCTATGAACACGTAAGGTAAAAAGGGTCAAGGACCCCTGGTCCAGTCAAAGGCGACTATGGGGTTGCGGAGCTCATCTCGCTTTCAGGCCGAAGGAGCCAGTGTTTGTCCAGAAACAGCTTTTCTGGGTCATGTGGCCAGCATGACTATACCGCTTCTGGTACAACAGAACACCATGACGGAAACCAGAGTGCACAGAAACACTATCTACCTTCCCACCTCAGCGGTACCTGTTTATCTACTTGCACTGCTTTCGAACTGCTAGGTGGGCAGGAGCTGGGACAGAGCAATGGGAGCTCACTCCGTTGCGGGGATTCGAACCACCAACCTTCTGATTGGCAAGCCCAAGAGGCTCAGTGGTTTAGACCACAGTGCCACCCACATATTTCTACGAACAGTGCAGATGTGGCCTGAATCTCACCTCTGTCTGTCCTGCCAGAGCCCAACAGTGGGCAGCCCGAGAAACCACACCTTGATTTTCCTTCTCATGCTCCACTTTGACTTCTGAGACAGGGAGTGGAGACATCTTAGAAGGACAGACCTCAGGACATCTTTATTGAAGAGATTTCTAACCTGTTATTCACTACAAGGTCCCAGGATGGGGGACCACCACGTACAATCAGCTAAGATTAGGTAAAGGTAAAGGACCCCTGACAGATAAGTCCAGTCGTGAACGATTCTGGGGTTGCGGCACTCATCTCGCTTTACTGGCCAAGGGAGCTGGCGTTTGTCCACAGACAGTTTTTCCGGGTCACGTGGCCAGCATGACTAAGCCACTTCTGGCGAAACCAGAGCAGCATACGGAAACGGCGTTTACCTTTCCGCCGGAGCGGTACCTATTTAGCTACTTGCACTCTGACGTGCTTTCGAACTGCTAGGTGGGCAGGAGCAGGGACCGAGCAACGAGAGCTCACCCCGTAGCGGGGATTCGAACCGCCGACCTTCCGATCGGCAAGCCCTAGGCTCAGTGGTTTAGACCACAGCGCCACCCGCGTCCCTGATCATGTAAGATTAAAATCTAATAAAACAATTCAAACCAAAGTATGCACAACAGATGAGGCCACCCAATGAGGCCAAGGAAATCTTAAAGGCTGGGGCAAAGAGGTTGGTCTTCAGCAATCAATGAAAACTGTGCCATGATATATGTATAATTGGTGCCCCTCTGTATGGGAAGATGTTTGATGCATTTCTGCAGGGAGGGAGTTTCACATTTTGGGTGCTGCCACAGAGAAAACCCAGTCTTAGATTGCCATCTCCTAGGCTTCCGAGGGTGAGGAACTCCCAAGAGGGAAGCCCTTGCCATCCTTAACACCTGAGAGGCTCTATAGGGAGGGAGGTATTCCTTCAGGTATTTGGGGCCTAAGATATTTGGGGATTTAAACACCAATGATAGGACTTTGCATGGGAACCCTTACACCAAGCTGTCAAGGAGGCATTGTAGGCAAATGTGTTGTGGTGTGTGTGTGCGTGTTTTATTGGGTAGTTGTTTTTATTTTATTTACTTTGTGGTTTTATATTCTGACTTTATCCTGTGAACCGCCCTGAGATCTGCCAGTATAGGGCAGAATAATAATAATAATAATAATAATAATAATAATAATAATAATAATGTGGCATATTCCCCCATCCTGTCATCTCCTGCGCTGTTGTCGTGTGGCTTGGGCTAGGCAGCCCAGGGAATTGATCTGACTGACATTTGTACACTAAGACGATGTCTGTCCCAGAAAACGCGACTGCATCTCTTGCAGCGAAGCACTTTGAAATGGCAAAGGTATCGAAAGTCCTTCAAGAACGGCACGGCTGCAGTACAAGCACAGACCGTGGGGGCTATAAACAAGGTGATGAAGATGAAGACAGGTGCGTCGATGTTAACATTTTTGCTCATTACGACATCCCCCTTATGAAATATGTGGTGGGAAAAGACCCTGGACGTATTTTCTTTTTAATTTCCACGTTTGCAAAGCGAATCATGGCAAACTTTCAACCGCCGGGTCCTTTTGACTGAGTGCAGAGAAAGAGTTAACCACACACACACACACACACACACACACACACACACACACACACTGGGTTAGATGACTGAAGCTTTTCCCTTCCAGAAGATGACCTTAGGAACTGTCATCCCCCCTTGAATTTATACAAAGAATTCAAAGTAAAGGCTTTCTGGGTTACACTTCTCTCTCTCTTTTCCCCCCACAAACCCTTTGTCCTGTCAGCTCAGTCCTTGATATCTTCATCTACCGACATGCCCAGATGTACCATGAATGTTGATTTGCACTGGCCTCACTCTGCCTCCCTGCTGGTGTCATTAAAACCAGGGAGGTAGCTGCTCCCCTGGCATCTTTGGTGCGGCTTGGCGCTACACCGCTGGCTAAATTATTGATGAAGAGCACTTTTCTCGCCGTGTGTATTGCCCACCTTTAAATGAAACAGTGGAGGGAGGGAGGGTGAGTGCTGGCATTGCTCCCTCGATCCGTGTAATTTCGACGTGACATTTATGATGCCGTTCAGATTGCATCCAAGCAATTAATTTGCAAGGTAGCCTCCCTCTGAAACGAAGATCCCCACAACCCCAGAAAAAACACCAGCCGGGGCATGGGACCTAGGAGGCCCAATCCTATAAAATGTCCCTTTCACACAATGTCCCTGATGCATTATGGAACTGTGATTTTTTTACCACTAAGGTAAGGTAAAGGACGCCTGGATGCACTGGCCGAGGAAGGGGGTGCAGCCAGCCCTGGGTGTCATCCCTGAGGGGGGTGACATCGCCGCAGGCGGCGCCCCCTGGGACGCTCACTGAGGGTGGCACCGCCCCTGGGTACACAGCATGTGCGCCGCTCCAGGTGCCAGAGCAGCTAGCTCCGCCTCTGCCTGGACAGTTAAGTCCAGTCAAAGGCGACTATGGGGTGCGGTGCTCATCTTGTTTTCAGGCTGAGGGAGCCGGCGTTTGTCCACAGACAGCTTTCTGGGTCATGTGTCCAGCAGGAATAAATCACTTCTGGCGCAACGGGACACTACGACGGAAACCAGAGCGCACGAAAATGCCATTCACTTTCCTGCTGCAGTGGTACCTTTTTATCTAATTGCACTGGTGTGCTTTGGAACTGCTAGGTTGGCAGGAGCTGGGACAGAGCAATGGGATCTCACTCCATCACAGGGATTCGAACCACGGGGCTCCTGATCAGCAAGCCCAAGAGGCTCAGTGGTTTAGATTACAGAGCCACCCATATGAAGACTATACCCGAATGTCACACTTAATATGTGCTTCTGTTTCCCCATACTTCCTCCATGAAAACATACAGGGGGAAACTGTGTGCCAGTATACCACCCCAAAATTTTGTAACTTTACTTCTGTGATTTTGAGGAGCTAAGGGGACCCAAGGTAGATTTATTTTTCCTGGAATCAAATAACACAGAAATGGGTACTAAAGCTGGTGTAAAGGGACCCCTGACCATCAGGTCCAGTCATGTCCGGCTCTGGGGTTGCGGTGCTCATCTCGTTTTATTGGCCGAGGGAGCCGGCGTACACCTTCTGGGTCATGTTGCCAGCATGACTAAGCCGCTTCTGGTGAACCAGAGCAGCACATGGAAATGCCATTTACCTTCCCGCCGCAGCGGTACCTATTTATCTACTTGCACTTTTATGTGCTTTTGAGCTGCTCAGTTGGCAGGAGCAGGGACCGAACAACGGGAGCTCACCCTGTCACAGGGATTCGAACCACCGACCTTCTGATCAGCAAGCCCTAGGTTCTGTGGTTTAACCCACAGCGCCACCCGCATCCCTCCTAAAGCTTATGTACCTTCCAGTAAATTTCCAGAAGCGGCTTCTACATCATCTGCAAGCTCGAATATAGTGCGGAAATCAACCGTTAAGGAAACGTCGGAGAAATGGAACAAACTGCTGTATGAATGCAGCCAGTGACAATTAAACTCCCTTTCCGGGCTGCAGCCAAGTCAAGTTACCTTGATGTGCTGGTAATTGCAGCAGGATACCTGTGAAATACGACCAAAGAGGGAAGCATTTTCATTCTTTTAAAAGAAAGAGATCTCTATTGTTTCGCAGAGTGCAATCACAAGGGAGAAATAAGGGTCATGTGGCATCTATGCATATCCAGAGTACAGAAGATTTATGGTTTAGCGAATATGTAGATGGCCACTTTTCTTGACCAAACACCTCAGGCTGTCCTTGAGTATGTCTGAGGTTTCTGCTTCTTCCCCCTTTCTTTTCTTTAAGCCTCCACACTTTAAATGCAGGAAGCGACAGTTACACACCTTTAAGCACCATTCTGGGGGGTGGGAGTCTGCTTGCCCTACATGCCAGGGGTGGGGGAGGGCACAAAGGGCGATTTTCATATTTTTGCTCTCAAAGCCATTTTGCTACCATCACTCATACACTGCTGCGTGGGGAATGTTCGGCAACTGAGAAGCCACCTAGCAGATCTGTTGCTTTAAGGAAGGAAGGAAGCTCAGATCAAAAGCATTTCAAGCATATTCTGATTGGCTCACAATTAACTTCTGAGCATTGAGCGATTGGCATAACTGAACGCTTGGTCATACATGAAACCTGGCCAGAGGGCCACATGTACACCATACATTTAAAGAGCTGTGATACCAATTTAAGAGTCATGCCTTCCCCCAGAGAACCCTGGGAACTGTAGTTTGTCAAGTGTGTTGAGTGTTGTTATGAGACTCCTATCCCCCTCACAGAGCTAAAGTTCCCAGAGTGGCTTAAATGATCAATCCCTCTTTCCATATGGGGACTGAACCTACAACCTTGGTGTTATCAGCAGTGCACTCTAACCAACTGAGCTAGCCAGGCTGACACCTATTATTTAGGCAGTATGCATGGGGTGGATCTAGACACAGGAAAAATACCCCCCGCTATAAATAAGTCAGAAATTAGATTGTTCCAACAAAAAGGGGGAAATCTCTATGGAAAATAGTGTTTTAAAATTTCCTGCTCTCTGGCGCCATCTGTTGCTGCATGTTCATGGCGCATTCAAATCGCCGTTTCTTTACTAATGTAGCTGAGTCCACGGAGAAAGTAGACAGAGAAAAGCTTTTCTCCCTCTCTCAAAATACCAGAGCTCATGGAGATCCCTTGAAGCTGAATGTCGGAAGATTTGGGACAAGTAAATGGAAGCGTGCAGCTCGTAGTTAAACTAGGGAACTCAGAAGGCAGCGATGGTCACTAACTTGGATGGCTTTGAAAGAGGATTGGGCTGATTAATAGAGGGTAAGGCTATCAGAGGAGGAGACAGCTAGGATGGCTATGCTGAGCCTCTGTGGTCAACGGCTGATATGCTACTGAATGCCAGTTGCTGGAAACTGTAGACTCTTGTGCTTGGGTCTTTCTTGAGGGTTTCTCACAAGCCCCTGAAGGACCAGGTGCGCAGCCTGGGAGTCATTTTGGACTTACAGCTGTCCATGGAGGCACAGCTTAATTCTGTGTCCAGGGTGGCTGTCTACCAGCTCCATCTGGTACGCAGGCTGAGACCCTACCTGCCCGCAGACTGTCTCACCAGAGTGGTGCATGCTCTGGTCATCTCCCGCTTGGACTACTGCAATGCGCTCTATGTGGGGCTACCTTTGAAGGTGACCCGGAAACTGCAATTAATTCAGAACGCGGCAGCTAGACTGGTGACTGGGAGTGGCCGCCGGGACCACATAACACCGTCCTGAGAGATCTACATTGGCTCCCAGTACGTTTCCGAGCACAATTCAAAGTGTTGGTGCTGACCTTTAAAGCCCTAAACGGCCTCGGTCCTGTATACCTGAAGGAGCGTCTCCACCCCCATCATTCAGCCCGGACACTGAGATCCGGCGCCGAGGGCCTTCTGGCGGTTCCCTCACTCCGAGAAGCAAAGCTACAGGGAACCAGGCAGAGGGCCTTCTCGGTAGTGGCGCCCGCCCTGTGGAACACCCTCCCATCAGAGCTCAAGGGAATAAACAACTACCTGACATTCAGAAAATACCTGAAGGCAGCCCTGTTTAGGGAAGTTTTTAAACTGTGATATTTTAAATGTATTTTAATATTTGGTGGAAGCTGCCCAGAGTGGCTGGGGAGACCCAGTCAGATGGGCGGGGTACAAATAATATATTATTATTATTATTATTATTATTATTATTATTATTATTATTAGCCTCTGGTTGGTCACTACGAGAACAGGCTGTTGGACAAGGTGGGCCATTGACCTGATCCAGCCAGCTCTTCTTATGCGTGCCTTTTGCCCTTGCACCACTGCCTATGGTCACGTTCAGCCCTCGGAGGCAGAATGTTTTTGTTCTACCTTCCAGCCCATTGGCATCACATCTTTGGGACAATTACCTGTGAATGCCTCTCATATTGGGGAGCACTTACCTGTGAATGCCTATACCGAATATTTGAAAAGTGGGCCACTTTGCTTCCCTTGCGTGTTACGATCTGCAACTGCAGAGACAGCAATACGAATCTGAGTCATTGTTGTGCGTTGCCTACACACAAGCGATTTAATTGAACGTTCGCGTTCCCTGCTCGGGAGCGCAAACCACAGTATAAGTTACGGCAGATCTGAGTCATTGTTCCTCGTTGCATGTGTATTATAATCTACAACAGTGTACCAGGTTCCCTGTTCAAAAGCAAGAGAGATCGGAATCGCCGTTGCTCATTGCATGTGCATTTAAAAGGGGATTAGAGGATAAGACTACTGAACACACACAAAAATTGTTCCAGTGGACAGTCCTGCCGGAGGGAGAGTGGGTGACATTTCTTTGCAGATTGTCCTTTCCTCTGCAGACCCCTCCATTATTAGCAAGGATCCCCTCAACTCTCTAGAGTGGATTTGCGGGAGCAAAGGCTGCTACAGAGGGAGGGAGAATCAGAAGATATCACCCTTCTACTGGTGGCGCTGCAGTCTAAACCACTGAACCTCTTGGGCGTGCTGATCCGAAGGTTGGCAGTTCGAATCCCTGCAACTGAGTGAGCTCCTGTTGCTTTGTCCCAGTTCCTGCCAACCTAGCAGTTCAAAAGCACGCCAGTGCAAGTAGATAAATAGGTACCACTGTGGTGGGAACGTAAACGGCATTTCTGTGCACTCTGGTTTCTGTCACGGTGTCCTGTTGTGTCAGAAGCGGTTTAGTCCTGCTGGCCACATGACCCAGAAAGCTGTCTGTGGACAAACGCTGGCTCCCTTGGCCTGAAAGCGAGATGAGCATCACAACCCCAGAGTCGTCTTTGACTGGACTTAATTATCCAGGGGTCCTTTACCTTTACTGTTGGGGGTATCACATTAGGGCCATTAGGGCAGTTCCAACCCTGGTGGATAAGGTCAAAGGCCCATCTGGTCCATCATCCTGTTCTCATAGTGGTCAACCAGATCCCTATAGCATGCCTGCAGGCAAGACCTGAGCACGACAACATCCTCCCCACTTGTAGATCATGGTAATTGCAGCTAGTAGCCATTGATAGCCTTAGCCAGTGTAGTGTAGTGGTTAAGAGAGGTGGACTCATAATCTGGTGAACCGGGTTCGCTTTTCCGCTCCTCCACATGCAGCTGCTGGGTGACCTTGGGCTAGTCATGCTTCTCTGAAGTCTCTCAGCCTCATTCACCTCACAGAGTGTTTGTTGTGGGGGAAGAAGGGAAAGGAGATTGTGAGCTGCTTTGAGACTCCTTAAGGGGAGTGTAAGGTGGGATATCAAGTCCAAGCTCTTCTTCTTCTACTTAAAGGGTAAAGGGACCCCTGACAGTTAAGTCCAGTCGCAGACGTCTCTGGCGTTGCTGCGTTCATCTCGATCTATAGGCCGAGGGAGCCAGCGTTTGTCCGCAGACAGCTTCCGGGTCATGTGGCCAGCATGACAGAGCCACTTCTGGCAAACCAGAGCAGCGCACGGAAATGCTGTTTACCTTCCCACCGGAGTGGTACCTATTTATCTACTTGCACTTTGACATGCTTTCGAACTGCTAGGTTGGCAGGAGCAGGGACCAAGCAAGGGACCTCACCCCGTCGCGGGGATTCGAACCGCTGACCTTCTGATCACCACTGAGCCCTAGGCTCAGTGGTTTAGACCACAGCGCCACCCGCGTTCCCCTTCTTCTTCAATCCTCTTTTAGAGCCATCCAAGTAGGCGGCCATCACTATATCTTATGGGAAAGACGTCCTCTTGTGAAAGCACAGGATTCAACACTCTATTGGTAAACTTCCTCAAAGACTATGTGTCTCTGCAATAATAATGGTACTTGGAATCATAGAATTGTAGAGTTGGAAGGGACGCTGAAGGTCATCTAGTTCCCACATTGAAGGGGGTCAGAGGGTCTTCTAGTCCATCCCCCTCCGATTATACTTTCCCCAAGAAAGTCTGCTACTTGAGTTCTTTCTTCGGGCTGCATTGTCTTACGGGCTCTTCTGTCCTTCTTGCAGAATGGTAGCCCTGTTTAAGTTTCAAGAGAATAGATGGAGCGTGGCACACAATGGAATTCACCTTTTACTCTTCTTTGAAAGGGAAGAGAGGAAGAATGATCTTGTTTATTTCACTATGATTGTACTCCCACCAGCTAATTACATTTCAGGTAGAAAGTCCATGAACTCCCCTGATCTTTATTGATAAAGGTATGTGCCATAGCCACCAACATTCATGTGTTATTTCTGGAAACCTTCATTTTTACAGCAAGCAAGCGTTACTGTTTTTAAATACTTAACTTCTAAAATAAGAATAAAGAAACCTCTTAAAATATTTACTATAAGTGGGGATCATGATCAAGGTGAGATTAATTGGAGCCTTTTGTTTTAGTTGTGTGTTCCCATTTCCTTTAACAAAGAACTTCTCAGCAGAAGTTTTCTTATCAGGTTGATTGACAAGATGGTCAGGAAATGCAAAACAACAGACAGATCAACCCCCTAGTTCTGAGCAGCGCTTTATGTAAGACTTAGATGTGCAGAGTCAGTAGTGAGATGTTCCTACACTGTAGAGGCATAGTTTACTCTAGCTGAATGATACAGTTAGGAGATGGAGAGGTCTGGCCCTAAACAGGGTAGTCTCACATCTCTTTCTTCTCTTTGCATAATTCGTAGTTCGAATTGTGCCATGTCTTGACACAGAACAACACAAATTGGGCCCAACCACTTGCTCAGTTAAGGAAATCTAAAGCAGGGAAACTTTTACCATTGGAGAGCCACATTCCTTTCTCTCTTTATTATATTTTATTTATGATTTTCAGGTTTTTACATTTCAACAATTTCACAGTCATTTTCACATTTCAAAACTTGACTTCCTTCCTCCTCTTTCTGCAGTCCCTTAAATTTATTTTTAATATTTTCTGCATATCATAATTAATTTGTTCACTTTTTCCTCTACTTTAAATGTATACTCTTATGAAAATGCAGGTTATTGCAATAATCCTGCCAATGTTATTATCGAGCCAGTTTGGTGTAGTGGTTAAGAGCGGCAGACTCGTAATCTGGGGAACCGGGTTCGTGTCTGCACTCCTCCACATGCAGCTGCTGGGTGACCTTGGGCTAGTCACACTTCTCTGAAGTCTCTCAGCCCCACTCACCTCACAGAGTGTTTGTTGTGGGGGAGGAAGGGAAAGGAGAATGTTAGCCGCTTTGAGACTCCTTCGGGTAGTGAAAAGCGGGATATCAAATCCAAACTCTTCTTCTTCTTCTTCTTCTTCTTCTTTTACAATTTGTTTGTAAATATTCAATAAACCATTTCCCTTCTTTGATAAAATGTTTGCTATCTTGATTTCTTATTTTTCTGGTAAGTTTCGCCACATTCCTTTCTCGGAAAACTTCTGGGGGCCGGATGCTGGTTGTGATAAGGGCCAGAGGCAGACATGAGCAGAGCCACAAATGGGTTTTGTTGTTTTTTAGTTGTTTAGTCGTGTCCGACTCTTCGTGACCCCATGGACCAGAGCACACCAGGCACTCCTGTCTTCCACTGCCTCCCGCAGTTTGGTCAGACTCATGTTGGTAGCTTTGAGAACACTGCCCAACCATCTCATCCTCTGTCATCCCCTTCTCCTTGTGCCCTCCATCTTTCCCAACACCAGGGTCTTTTCTAGGGAGTCTTCTCTTCTCATGAGGTGGCCAATGTATTGGAGCCTCAGCTTCAGGATCTGTCCTTCCAGTGAGCACTCAGGCCTGATTTCCTTCAGAATGGATAGGTTGGGTCTTCTTGCAGTCCATGGAACTCTCAAGAGTCTCCTCCAGCACCATAATTCAAAAGCATCAATTCTTCGGCGATCAGCCTTCTTTATGGTCCAGCTCTCACTTCCATACCTCACTACTGGGAAAACCATGGCTTTAACTATACGGACCTTTGTCAGCAAGGTGATGTCTCTGCTTTTTAAGATGCTGTCCAGGTTTGTCATTGCTTTTCTCCCAAGAAGCAGTCGTCTTCTAATTTCATGACTGCTGTCACCATCTGCAGTGATCATGGAGCCCAAGAAAGTGAAATCTCTCACTGCCTCCATTTCTTCCCCTTCTATTTGCCAGGAGGTGATGGGACCAGTGGCCATGATCTTAGTTTTTTTGATGTTGAGCTTCAGACCATATTTTGCGCTCTCCTCTTTCACCCTCATTAAAAGGTTCTTTAATCCCTCCTCACTTTCTGCCATCAAGGTTGTGTCATCAGCATATCTGAGGTTGTTGGTATTTCTTCCGGCAATTTTAATTCCGGCTTGGGATTCATCCAGTCCAGCCTTTCACATGATGAATTCTGCATATAAGCAGGGAGACAATATACAGCCTTGTCGTACTCCTTTCCCAATTTTGAACCAATAAGAAAGACAGTTAGGAAGCCCTGATTTCCACACCAAACTTGCTTTTCTCACCACTTCAGCACTTAGGGAACCATCAGTGGCTCAATTTCCTGGTATTTCTTTACAGAATGCCTAATAATAATAATAATAATATTAATAATTTATTGTTTATATCCCGCCCACTCTGGGCAGCTCCCAACAGAATATTAAAAACATCAAACTTTAAAAACTTCCCAAAACTTCCCTAATTATTTATCAGCTAGGTTGTTTGTTTGTTAAACAGCGCATTGTCTTTTGCATTTTTTAAAATTTCAAATTAATGCCATTTCCCTCGAACTTGTAAACTGTGTATTAGTTACCTGAGAGACCATCTTTTTCTATTCCCATGGGTAAATCTGCAATTAGTTAATTTTCCCCAAATGCATTTTGTTGACTCGACAGGGCCATGTACTGCTGGGGGGGAGGGGGGGTGGCTGCTGCCCTGCTTTCTGGCTAAGGACATGATTAGTTGGTTAGGTTAAAAAACAAACCTTCCATTTCTCACACATCGGAACCATTCCAGCTCATTGGCTAAGGTGCCACTTCTTATTTTGCTATTTAATCATTTGACCAGAAAAATGCATACTATTTTAAGATACGGGGCTCTGCACAGACACCTGAATTTTTGTAACAGCAACACATCAGATTACGTATTTCATATCCAACAAGGGCTGAGCTGAAAGTTTTCCTGGAACTATTCGTAATTGTTTGCAGCCCCCCCCCACCCCCACCCCGCCCACAGTGATTTCACAGTAACGTAAAATGATATTTGTTTGGTTTTTCTTTTTCTCATAAGCAACCTTGGGAGAGTTTATGCTGAAGGACTAAGCATCAATGAATGCAAAACACTAGGGCTGTGCACTGGATTCAGCTGAAGCCAGAACTGAATTGGGCTGATCTGGAAGTTCTTTGGCGGAGTTGACTGGAACCAGCCCCAGGTCACCCCAGTTTGGGTTGGGCTTCTCAGTCCAATCTGGGGCTGTCAGGGGCAGTGGAGGAGCTTCATGCGCCTGCACCGGGGGGGGGGCAGAGAGCAGGCGGGGGCATGGCTGGTGCGCATCCCGAGGTGTGGTACGCGTCCTGGGGGTGTGGCGCCCAGTGTACAGGTTTGTTCCCCCCTCTAATTTTAAAGGTGTGGCTTATATTCAGGCCAAGACACCACCACCATCATCATCATAATCATTTATTAAGCAGCTTTGAGACAGAACAGATGGGGGAGAGGATAAAGGGCTACAAGGGGCCCCCACACTGCAGGAACTATAAGAAAGGGACAGGATCTGATGATGAGTGAGGGACCCACCAGGGGGTGTGAATTAAAGACACAGCCCTGGGCTCTGGGGATCCTAGTGCCAGGATGCTGTCAGCGGCTCTCAGCTGGCTGCCCAGGAAAGTATAAAGACAAGGGAAAAGTTTCTTAGAGTCCTTTTTTATTTCAAACTTTACAGAGAGACAGTGGCGGAGCGAGGAGGGCGTAGGGGGCGGGCCGCCCCAGGTACCACCCTGGGGGGTGACACTCGGGGCGGGGCCCTGCCCCCGCGATCGACGCCTCCAAAGCTGGCGCGCATGTGGCGTGGCAACTTTTAAGATGTGCAGCGAATCTGTGTTGCTGTTCGCACACTGCAGCCTTAAAACCTGCCGCACAGTCGGAAGGAGTGCTGGCCGCTCACGTCCGCCATCTTGGGTGGACTGCGCATGTCCGCACATGCGCAGTCCATCCAGGATGCTGTGCGTGCGCTGTGACGTCAGGGCGCGGGCGTGCTAGGGAGCGGCATCCCGCCCCCAGGGGGGGGGTGTCCCCGCATTTGCTGCCCCGGGTGGCAAAGCGGCTCCCTACGCCACTGCAGAGAGAGGCTATTGAACCCTGCCCCCTGGATAATTGTCCTGAGTGAATCTTCACCCCCCCCCCCCAGTCTCTCCCACTTCCTGTCATTCTCATCACCTCCTCTATGGGTGCTGCTACGTGCCCTCTGTCTTTGAGCTCTTTGCTCTCCTAATTTTAAGGCTCGTCGGGTTCTGGGAGATGGAAGGTCCGGAATGCTTTCTAATGACAACATGTCAGTTGGGTGTTGTTCTGGCTCTCCCATGATTTCCCAACTTTCCCCCTCATCTGCCTCTGAGCTGTGACCTCCCTCAAACCGCTGCTTTAAATCTATACAGTGGTACCTTGGGTTGCAAACACCTCGGGTTACAAACACTTCGGGTTACAGACTCTGCTAGCCCGGAAGTAGTACCTCGAGTTAAGAACTTTACCTCAGGATGAGAACAGAAATCACGCGCCGGCAGCATGGCAGCAGCAGAAGGCCCAATTAGCTATAGTGGTACCTCAAGTTAAGAATGGACCTCAGCAACGAATTAAGTTCAGAGGTACCACTGTACTATCTTCATTTTCCTCCTCCCTGGAAGACTCGCCAAAGTGTGAGCGTTTTCTAGAGGAACCTTCTCAGCGGCAGCTGCGCTGGCCATTCCTGTCACCCTTGAGAGAGATGACATGCTCATCTTTCCATTACACTCATCTGGCTGCCAGTGACAGCTATGCATGTCTGAGCTGGCAGGAAGGGGCTCAGGGCAGGGGGAGGACGAGAGGTTTGTTCCTTTGTGAGCAGACTTGCTTGAGTTCCCAGGGATTTGAAGAATCTGACACACACAAAAAACCTGCATTTTCTTTGAGCTCTTCTATTAATTAAATTAGTCCCTTTCCAATAGCTGGCTGAAAGGGGGGTGTCAAGGAGGTGAGAGGCACCTTCTGCAACTTTCCCTGTGAAGCTGCTGGCAAGGCAGCAGCTTTTTCACTTCAATCTGTAGCAGGCGCAGGGAGAGAGCACTGATGAAAAATAGCTTGATAAATAGGAGATTCTTGCGGGGGTCAGAAGGAGGATGTGACCGGCGTCTTCTATGTTTTAATTATTCCACCAAAAAGGCAGCACGCAGCACTTGGCAACCTTTTCGCTGCTTTGATTTGAGGGTCAGCTCTCCAAATTTCAGTAGAAGTTACTTCCAAGGTCCCAAGGCTTACCTAGCTTGCTCCACAGGTTTCCAAATAACTATAATAATATTTATAATAAAAGGACATTGGTTGGGTATGGCTAAAGGTAAAGGGACTCCTGACCATTAGGTCCAGTCGTGTCCAACTCTGGGGTTGCGGCACTCATCTTGCTTTACTGGCCGAGAGAGCTGGTGTATAGCTTCTGGGTCATGTGGCCAGTATGACTAAGCCGCTTCTGGCGAACCAGAGCAGTGCACGGAAACGCTCTTTACCTTCCCACTGGAGCGGTACCTATTTATCTACTTGCACTTTGACGTGCTTTCAAACTGCTAGGTGGGCAGGAGCTGGGACCGAGCAACGGGAGCTCATCCCCGTCGCGGGGATTCGAACCGCCAACCTTCTGATCAGCAAGCCCTAGGCTCTGTGGTTTAACCCACAGCGCCACCCGCATCCCCTGGACATGGCTAGGGGTGACCAAAAACTTCATTGATTATTTTCATGGATACTTTTTCTCAAAGCAGCTAACATTCTCCTTTCCTTTCCTCCCCCACAACAAACACTCTGTGAGGTGAGTGGGGCTGAGAGACTTCAGAGAAGTGTGACTAGCCCAAGGTCACCCAGCAGCTGCATGTGGAGGAGAGGAGATGCGAACCTGGTTCACCAGATAACGAGTCTACCGCTCTTAACCACTACACCACACTGGCAGCCCCATGTAGTTTTGCTATCTTTTTATATATGTTAGAGGCCGCTCAGAGTGGCTGGGGCAACCCAGTCAGATGGGAGGGGTATAAATCTGGTCCTCCTTAAAGAGAGCACGTATTGCGGTGAGACATGGCAAACAAATCCCTGTGTTGTGGGTGGGTAAGATTGACAGCCACAACACCCAATCGGTAGGTTCCTCGATGCAGGGTTCAATCTGGTCAATGGGACGCAAGCTAAACAAATACCCATGCACGTGACCCTGAGCTTCCTCTTTTCGGCGCATGCATCGGAACACCCACCCACCTCTCCCTACTTTTAGGGTTTTTGCGCTTGGCCTTGCTATGCCGTCGTGTGTCGTCTGTCATTGGGATAGGGGCACGGCAGGAATTTTCCCCACTTGGCTGATTGGCTGTTGCCATTTGGGTTTCACCTGCTGCGTAGCAAATCGTCACAACTTATAAAGTTGTGGATAGGCTCTGGTTCAGGTGATAGGGATGGGAGAACGCTCTCGGCATCTCTATGTGAAGGGTATTCTGTTAAAGGAATCCAGGGACTTGATGGTTTGGTCAACCCCTGAGAGGGGGTTGTGCCCGTGCCTGAGTCCAGGGGGACAATTGGGTGGCGGAGATAGCCTGTTCCCGGCTTTCCGCTTATCCAGGTGTTCACCCTTAGTTGACCTATGCAGGAACCCTGGGTCAGCGCTACCTGCGGAGCAGGGAGCTAGTCGAACCAGGGCCTGTGCAACCAATCCCTTGCTGTAATCAATAAAGTTGTGGCCTAAATTCTGCCAAAAACCCAACCAAAATTTGAGTCTTGTCTGAATTTATTTGGGGTGAGGTTAAAAGGTCTGAACACTCAAATAAAATTCTTTTTATTATTAATTTTATTATTGAACAGGACATCCCTATTTTCATTGGCAAAATGTTGGAGGGTATGTGAGCCTCAGATGATGCTTGCAGGGTTCATACGGGGAGAGGCAGTCCTTCAGGTATTGTGGTTCTAAGCCGTTTGAGGCTTTATAGCTCAAAAGTTTTAATTTGTGCTCTGAAACTTGTTGAGCAACCTGGCTGCTGAATTCTGTACCAGCTGAAGTTTCTCATAGTAGTCCCGAAAGAGCAAAATCAGGTTGATTCGCTTAAAAATGTGGAATGATCAGAATCCTGAAAGCATCATTAAATGTACACTCGTAAGCACAGCTTGTGGCAGCAAATTCCACAAATCCACGCTGGCATCCATTTGTCTGATGGCTGTGCTGAAATCTGCCATAATTCTGATAAAGCCATAATTCTCACCCTTACGCCCAATACACCTTGTGATATTTTAACTTGTTTTATGCCAAACCCACATTTGGGAAGTCTTGAGGCTGAACTTCCAACCTGATATGGGGAATGTACGCCCCATTAGAATAATTCATAAATACCGGAATGCCCGTGGGTAGCCTCTGTCTTGCAGCAATGGAAAGAAGTCACCTTCTGGTGGGACGGGAAATGATCTGCAAAAATCTGCTATAAGAAATAGGGTATTGGAATATAATTATTTTGGCTTTTTTAGGGGGGGGGGAGGTGATGCTTTCTGCTTGACCAGGGTTTGACAGCTCTTGACAGAGCAGCTGAAAAATCCAGAGTGTTGCAGTTCAGCCTGGACTATCTACCACAGTGTATGAGTGCCCTCTGCTGTTCTTACATACAGCACACATCTTTGAAATGATCCACAATGTTGCATGATTATTTTTTAATTTAAAAACACCAGCAAAATACAGCATATACTGGGCTCTGTCGACCTTCTTGCCTGAATTCTTTAGGGTATAAGTAACTTTTGTGCGTTTCTTTGCAAGGCCATCATCCAGGTGGTCTCATATCTAGGCAGTCCTGGCCTACTCCTGGCTAGCTTCAACAGTATCTTTACATCACATGGCTTCAGAAATTGATATCTCTTAGGCAAGATTAGTAGATTGGTACCAGTTTCTTGTACAGTTCCCTGGCAGAGATTGTCTCTTCCCTTTATGCCACACACTATAGTGGTGTTCTTACTTGACGAAAAGTTGTAAACTGACCAGAAGCCAATTTGGGCATTGAGTGGTGTATTATTATTATTATTATTATTATTATTATTATTATTATTATTAAAAACAGCAATCAAGCATAGTAGGGACTGTAATGCAATATGATATGGTTCAAATTGATGCTTTTGAATTATGGTGCTGGAGGAGACTCTTGAGAGTCCCATGGACTGCAAAAAGATCAAACTTATCCATACTTAAAGAAATCAGCCCCGAGTGCTCACTGGAAGGACAGATCCTGAAGTTGAGGCTCCAGTACTTTGGCCACCTCATGAGAAGAGAAGACTCCCTGGAAAAGACCCTGACGTTGGGAAAGATGGAGGGCACAAGGAGAAGGGGACGACAGAGGATGAGATGGTTGGAAAGTGTTCTCGAAGCGACTGGCATGAATTTGGCCAAACTGCGGGAGGCAGTGGAGGATAGGTGTGCCTGGCGTGCTCTGGTCCATGGGGTCATGAAGAGTCGGACACGACTGAACGATTGAACAACAACAATGATATGGTTCAAATATACAGAAGTCCTTGGCTGTGAGCCTTCTCTGATAGTTGTCCAGAAGGTGGCAATGTTCACAGAATGCTTCCCAAAAAGAGAATCACCAACATTGACATCATTTTGGTTCTAGGCAAGGATGTTTCTCTTATCCCTTGCACTTGAGTGTTATTGCTTTTTAATTTCAGCAATCCCACCCCATCTCACCTCTGTCTTGTTGATAATGTCCTTATGTTTACTTCTGAGATCTCCTGCCCAGGCTGTCTTGAAGTCAAGATTCAAGTCAGGCTAATGTCTGAGCAACCTTTGTTTCTGACTTGCCTTTCCTCTCCCCAGCCACTAAACTACACTGGACTTGGGTCTGACATCCAAGCTCAGAACATAAGACGAGGCCTGCTGGATCAGACCAAAGGCCGCCAGCTGAGTACCATAGCTTGTCTCCCAAGCAAAAACACACAGCCCATGTGCTTGATTTCATGCATTAGTGATTCAAACAAACTGTCTTCTCAGTTTCTTCCTACCACAATCTCTGTGGTCTCCATCAAGTGCACCCTTTAGAGTCCCTTTCACTTTTATTCCAGTTCGTTTTTATTCAGAGCTCGTTTCACTTTTGCAGTGCCCTGCCTCTGATACTGGAGAATGAGCACAGCCATCATTGCTAGTAGCTACTGATAGCCCCACCTTCCAGTCTGCCCAAATTGTCCAATCTTCTTTTCAAGCCATCCTAGTTGCCAACCGTCTTGTGAGATTTTTTTTTTTTTAAGAACACTGACCTGTGCATTAGCCCCAGACGTTGAGTAATCAAGTGTCGCAATTCCAAACTTTTAAATGGCAATATTATTTTGTAAACTGCCTTGGGGGACCATTTGGTGACGTTCAAGCTCTGAGTTTTAGTAATACATTAATTGAAATAGGTCCTTACTGGATTATGTTCGAAATCTGGTGTCGTCAATTGCTGTCTTATCTTGGTAAGGGATTCTTTGGCTAGAACCTGTTTTAGCTGTTGGTCTAGTTTTGTAGTCCACTTTTTTCTGCATTTGCCTTTCGTTTGGGATAGTGTTGCTGGTAAGCCACATACCTCAAGACTACTCCTCAGGTTGGGGAAGGCTATCTGGATATAAATTGGAAGATGGTCACTATCAATGTAGGGAAGGACCTTAAATCTCACCACCTGGGCCAGCAATGGTCCCGAGACAGCAATGTAGTCCAATGTGGAGGCTCTGTCTCCTGAAAGATGTGTAAATTCGCCCGGATAATCTGATGGAAAGGAGCCATTTACAATATGAAGGTTTAGTTTGTCAGATCAATTTTAAATTGCATTTATTATTGATTCTGTATGTGTCTTTTGTGTGTGTGTGTGTGCTGGTCGTCGACCGTAATAAAGTACTTACTTACTTAATTGAAATAAAAAGTTCAAGTGATGTACAAGACACAGGTGAACTGGCCCCTCGGTAGCCAGCTTGCATTCCAGGTGAAGTTCTGCTGTGGGTATGAAGTTGATAATCCTTAAGGACTCTCCCGCAGGTCTATGATTCCTGCATAAAACTGCAACTCAGGAAGAGATGGCACTCCTGTAGAATTTTAATTAGTCCTCGTGAACATGAAGCCCAAGAGGGCAGTGAAGTCTCATTTCACCAAGCAGCTGCAAAGAATGGGTTGGGTAGATCAGAGCCCTTGAAACCTTTCTTTTAGACTAACAATGTAAAATCCAAGGATGATTCCGTATAATTTTTTTTTTAATATGGGCAGGGGAGGGGCTTTCAAGCAAGGAGGAAACTTGCAGAAATTAAACCTCCTTAAGTATCTCAGAAGCAATTATAAAAAACGAGTCGATTAGAGCCGGATAATACTGTAAATGGAAATGCGCTCAAATGCCAAGGCACTTGTCGTAAAAATATGGCAATAACACGACACTAAACACAATGCAGAGTTAATACCTTTTTATTATTTTCACTATTAATAACAATAAAGTTCAAACAACCGTCACCAAATTGATTGGGAGGGAATAATAATATCGTTATGATCAGCTGTTCCGGGTGCCTCTAATGACCGTGCCGTGTGAGCCTGCAGGAAAGATCGCTGGTGAGACGAGTAAGAATTTACAGGTAAATGACGGGAGCGTTCCAAGGCTCGGAGCATGATTGTAAATGTGCCAAATCATGATTTAGTGCTGCAAGAATCCCAATTATAGTGAGGAAAGATTATATATATACAGAAGGAAAAGGCTATCAATAGCCACTAATCACAGTGGCTGTGTTCTGTCTACACTTTCAGGGGTACCATATCTCTGAATACCAGAGATATGGTAGTGTGGTGTAGTGGTTAAGAGCGGTAGACTCGTAATCTGGTGAACCGGGTTCGTGTCTCCGCTCCTCCACATGCAGCTGCTGGGTGACCTTGGGCCAGTCACACTTCTCTGAAGTCTCTCAGCCCCACTCACTTCACAGAGTGTTTGTTGTGGGGGAGGTAGGGAAAGGAGAACGTTAGCTGCTTTGAGACTCCTTCGGGTAGTGATAAAGCGGGATATCAAATCCAAACTCCTCCTCCTCCTCCTCCTCCTCCTCCTCCTCCTCCTCTTCTTCTTCTTCTTCTTCTTCTTCTTCTTCCACTGTATTCAGTCCATTAAAATGCAGATAACCTAATGTCCATGGCAGCAACTCCCTTCTGAAGGTGAAGGGTGAAACCACAGGTGAAACCAACCACCCTGTGATGGCTAACAGAATCTCTCTCCCCTCACAGTTCTTCCTCTGGAAACAGCTCCCTTCTGAAGGCTCCTAGGGCTGAGGGTGGGGCAAGGCAGGTGGGATAAGCCATTGTCTTCTGGCCAACACAGAGTTTCTTCCATGTCATGTTGTGTGGGGCCAACCAGATGCCTAAGAGATACCCACAAGTAGAATCTGAATATGAGAGCACTCTCTCCACTTTTGGTGCCCAACAACCAGTATTCAGAAGCATCCTGCAGGGATTATGGGAGTCAAGCACTGTCTGGAGGTCCACAGGTTTGCCACATTTGCTCTAGGATCAGAGTCAGTATACTCCATAATTTCAGTTGTTAGGTAGCAAACAGTGGGGGAGATCTACTGCCGTCATGTCTCACTTATGGAGGCACCTGGTGTGCCATTGTGGAAAACTGGATGTTGGCCTTTGCCTTGATCTAGTAGGACTTCTTTAATGTTCTTGTCATCATTTGTGTGAGACTTCCACCATCCCAGCCAGATAAAGTCCAGCTTTTGTACAGAGCTAGGCTGAACATCAATCACAAGGGTGATCACTTAACACAGATGTACCTGCCATGGGATCCTATGAATACAAAGGTGACCTTAAGAGAACTTCTGTGGGTGCTGAAGGTTGCCACAAGGTGATTCTTCCATGGCATTCTGCCTAAGGATAATTGTGATCTCAAATGAGGCGTTATGTTGAAAACTGAAGCATTCACAGAAGAAGAGTCTAGTAACACCGGGGAGAGAGAGAGAGAGAGAGAGAGAGAGAGAGAGAGAGAGAGAGAGAGAGAGAGACCCAGAAGGAAAGATGGCACACATCAGGCAAAGCTGTAATTCCCATTCCTTAATGGATGTTAAAACTTTAGGATGTTTTGTGGATAGTTCTGTTCTCCACCATGTACTTCACTGACATACTTCTGAATATCATTTCCATTTAAGAAACCAAGTTTGATATGCATGGGAGCAATCTGCACAATTAATTATTACACTGAATATTAATTAACCAAGCACATCAAAAACCCATTGCTGGCTGCTGTATAATTAGGTACCTACACCCATCAGATCAAAGTATGCAAACGAGCAACATTCTAAGAAGCCCTGCTCACTATTTAGCCAGAGAATGGTAATGATTCTAATTTGCCTTCATAAAGTTGGCCAAAGCTACTAACTACGTGGTTCCCCCCCTTCTTTGTACCTTTTTTATGAGTTGGTACAAAAAAGTGATAATCAACAATAGAGAAAGAGTCTCTTGAGTGACACCTGTTATTGCTAACGAGAGCTAATTGCTTGGATTTAGAGGAGATAGTGGAATTCATTAACAGTTTCAATGCACGGATCCCATTTACACCCCCAGCATCTCTGAATGATAGGTGGGATTTAGAGACAGTGGTATCCCAATGCTTTGAGTTTTGTGGAGTAAAAGGAGGGGGCGGTTCTGTATCTCAAAGATTGAAACCCAACGAACAACCCATTGCAGCAAATTGGCCTTCAACCAAAGAATTTCCATGAAAACTCACTGTTAATATAAACTATTAGAAGCCACAGATACATAGATTCTCATTTCTAGGATTCAGAGTGATATATGAATGAAGCAGATGAACTCTGAAGAGGGTGATGATGAGTTAAATTGAAATAGTGGGTGCTGGGGAAAACATATGGGTGCTCTCTTTCAACCCTCACCTCTCCTTATGACACAGTGATTTCCTAGAACGGTGTTGAGACTAGGAGAAGAGGGGGACAGTATGTGTGTGCAGAAAGTATCAACCTAATCTCTCTACAGAATTCAAAATTTGTTATTTGATATCTGATCTTTGACATGTTATACCTGAAATACAATTTGATTCTTGGCATACCACATTTGGTACTTATTTTGGATTTTCCTGACATCTACAATTATCTACTTTAAAAAAAGAAGAAGTATTTTATTCCTAAACAATTGTGCATACAGTTTCAATGTCTGGAATTCATTTTGTTAGTTTTCGCACAGTTCTCCAATCTGTTAAGGTCAACGTGGATCCCAGTTCTGTCTTCTGCAGCTGCTGCTCCCAGTTTGGTGTCATCTGCAAAGTGGATGAGCATCCCCTCAATTCCTTCACCCAATTTGTTTATGTTGCACAAAAATGGGTCCAGGACAGAATCCTGCAGCACCCCACTTGCCACATTTTCCCAGGATTCTGTGGAACCATTAGTGAGCATTCTTTGGATTCCGTCAGCCAACCAGCTACAAATCCACCTAACAGTTACCTCTTCCAGCCCACATTTTACCAGCTTCTCCACAATAATATCACGGGGGACTTTGCTGAAAGCCTTACTGAAATCAATAATACTGAAGATTTGCAAAGAGTTGCAGGACTTCACAAGCCAACCACACACAGGAGTTGCCTTGTGGACTTTGGCACAGCAAGGACTTTGAAGCAAAGAACCCTCTCCGGGCTCAGAGAGAGTAAACTACTTATAACATCTGTAAATAATATGTGTCTATAAAGTGTGTTTATGTTGGCCTAGTAAAGATAACTCTGAGGAGAAGAAGAAGAAGAAGAAGAAGAAGAAGAAGAAGAAGAAGAAGAAGAAGAAGAAGAGGAGGAGGAGGAGGAGGAGGAGGAGGAGGAGGAGGAGGAGGAGTTTGGATTTGATATCCCGCTTTATCACTACCCGAAGGAGTCTCAAAGCAGCTAACATTCTCCTTTCCCTTCCTCCCCCACAACAAACACTCTGTGAGGTGAGTGGGGCTGAGAAACTTCAAAGAAGTGTGACTAGCCCAAGGTCACCCAGCAGCTGCAGGTGGAGGAGCGGAGACGCGAACCCGGTTCACCAGCTGACGAGTCCACTGCTCTTAACCACTTCACCACACTCGCTAAACATCTGTTTCCTGTGGTGAACTTCACCACTTGACTGAGCTTCTGTGGCACCCAACACCCAACAAACTGGTCCCAAATTGTTAAAGGCTTTATATACTGTTATAAGTTGGGAGGGCATGCTAAACCCAATAAATTAATGAATGTCAGGCTCAGATGATATTTGAAGTATTGAAAGGAAGATTTCAGGAAAGGGGGGAAATACAGGCTAAGCTTCCTTTTCTTTTTTTAATCAAAAATGTATTGGTTTTTACAGTTTTAAGCACATTACATAGCTGTTAAATTTATTCATCCTCCCCCCCTCACTGGGGGGAGCAAATTTCCACTCCCCTCTCACACAGGGGAAAGCATTAAACATTTTCAAAATTTAACATATTTAACGTTAAATTTAATTCATTGTCTCTCCTCTTTGCAGTTTTCCAATTTCATAATCAAATCTATTTTACACACCTATAAAAATTTTACCTTTATCCTATTACACCCAATCAATTAATATCATACTTAAATCCTTATATATTTTTTTACCAAACCTCGGCTCCTAGGCACTTCTGAACCTTTCCTAAACCCTGCCAATTTTCCTAATTAAACTAAATTTACACACTTAAATTTAATCATTGTTCTATACCCTTCCCTCCCTCCTGTATCAAAATTTTTAGCTAATAATTATTCACATATTCCACTTTAAGCCAGTATCCAGATCCCATCATCTTAACCAATGTAGACAAAAAATGTACCTTAACAGAAAACATATCCTTTTTACCCCACTCCCACCCTCGCAAATTCCCGAACCAGAAGGCCACAGCCCACTCCAACCCTCCCAAAATCTTTGGCCCCAGGCTAAGCTTCCTTTTCAAGCCAGGGCCTCACCTGGAATAGAGACATTAACATGATAAAATGTATTGATGACCCATCAATCATAGATGAATCCTTAGACCTGGGCAGGCAGGCAGGCAGGCAGGCAGTGCTCTCTGAAAAAATGTGTCTCTAAAAAACTAGGCTTGAGATAACTGACAGATGGGGAGAGGTTTCTTGCTGGGGTTGCTGGGAACAAGAAAAGGACGAGAACCATATTGGCTGCTGACTGGTGAGGCTGCATCCAAGAGACAGGGGACCAGGGCTGACTGCTCTGGACTCAGGCTGGCTGAAGCTGTGAGAGAAGCAAAGAGATACACTCTGGAGATGTAATTCTGTGGGCTCTCTTCCTATCCCTGTAGATCCAGGCGTATATAGGTGTATACAGCATCCCTAAAGTCTGCTTTGATCTCCTCTCTCTCCCAGATTTTTCCGATGAGCTTGTGAAGTTGTTGTGCAAGTTCAATTCCGCCCACTTTGAAGACTTCGGCAGGGATCCCATCAGGTCTGCTGGCTTTATTGTTTTTCATTTGGTTAATAGCTGTACACAACTCACCCAGATTTGGAGATACTGCAAGCTCATCTTACTGCAGAGCTTGGAGGGGGGGGGCTGCAGGAAGTGCTACCACTATTACGTCCAATGGAAAGCGAGAGGTGGGGAGGGGGTGCCGGATTTTGGCGTCACACAGGGCACCACTGAAATTTGAGGTGCCAGGGTCTGCCACTGCTTGGTGAATGCCTGGAGCCCCTGGAATTTTGCTACCTCTCATAGAATCATAGAGTCATAGAGTTGGAAGAGACCACAAGGGCCATCCAGTCCAACCCCCTGCCAAGCAGGAAACAATATCAAAGCATTCCTGACAGATGGCTGTCAAGCCTCCGCTTAAAGACCTCCAAAGAAGGAGACTCCACCACACTCCTTGGCAGCAAATTCCACTGTCGAACGGCTCTCACTGTCAGGAAGTTCTTCCTAATGTTTAGGTGGAATCTTCTTTCTTGTAGTTTGAATCCATTGCTCTGTGTCCGCTTCTCTGGAGCAACAGAAAACAACCTTTCTCCCTCTTCTATAGGACATCCTTTTATATATTTGAACATGGCTAACATGTTGTTGTTGTTCAGTTGTTCAGTCGTGTCCGACTCTTCGTGACCCCATGGACCAGAGCACGCCAGGCACCCCTATCCTTCACTGCCTCTCGCAGTTTGGCCAAACTCATGTTAGTAGCTTCGAGAACACTGTCCAACCATCTCATCCTCTGTCGTCCCCTTCTCCTTTCCCAACATCAGGGTCTTTTCCAGGGAGTTTTCTCATGAGGTGGCCAAAGTACTGGAGCCTCAACTTCAGGATCTGTCCTTCTAGTGAGCACTCAGGGCTGATTTCTTTGAGAATGGATAGGTTTGATCTTCTTGCCGTCCATGGGACTCTCAAGAGTCTCCCCCAGCACCATAATTCAAAAGCATCAATTCTTCGGCGATCAGCCTTCTTTATGGTCCAGCTCTCACTTCCGTACATTACTACTGGGAAAACCATAGCTTTAACTATATGGACCTTTGTTGGCAAGGTGATGTCTTTGCTTTGGCTAACATATCACCCCTTAACCTTCTCTTCTCCAGGCTAAACATACCCTGCTCCCTAAGCCGTTCCTCATAAGGCACTGTTTCCAGGCCTTTGACCATTTTGGTTGCCCTCCTCTGGACATGTTCCAGCTTGTCAGTATCCTTCTTGAACTCAGCAGAGATTGGAATGGCATTGAAAAACACCAACACCCTGAACTCTGCTCTTCTGATTGCCCTGAAAAGGGCAAACCTGGGAGGGATCAGGGTGAACCAATGCTTGCAAAAGTATTGGGCAAAGTATCCTCTGCCACTTTTCACTCACATTCAAAGGGAGTCAAATAAGAGCCCCCCCCCCCACCGCAGACCTTTCCAACTTAACATGGGAAGGTCAGGGGATGGCCTTTGAAGCTGAGCTTGCATGCACTCATCACTACTTTTAAACATGGTGAATTTCTTCTTCTTTTTTTTTTTTTTTTTGAAAAATAGAGCTTTCCCTTTTGTTGCCTTACACCACCCAGTCAACCAATCAGAAAACATGTCGCTGTCCAAACTGGTGACAATAAACATGCAGTCACTACTTCCTCACCTGTCTATTCATGCAGAGGAGCAGCATGTCAATAAAAAAAAATCAGTGGGTATATTTGGTTCTGGTATTGCAATATTTGGGGTATTTTCGACCAAGGCAGCTTCCTCAAAGAAGTGAAAATGTTAGTTTGTGGTGTCGCAGGCGGGGGGTAGCTTAGTGAAGGAGTTAGATATTTCTGTCCCTGAGGTCTGGTTTGCCTAAGGCAATGATGGCTAAATACTGAAATAATTATTGTCAACGTTTTTTTAAAAAAGTTATTTACATAAGGAAAATGGGATTAGACTTCACCTCTTGATATACATGTGTGGGTGGGATGCTTTAAATTGGTATCGGACATAATGGACTGTTGTACAGCGGTAATTTGCAAAGCCCCATTGATTTCAATGAAAGGGCTATAAAATGTTTTAAAGGTATTGGGAGGAGGAGAGGTTTTAGATGAGGGGGGAGATGAAGCAGGCCATAGTTGGGAAATAAAACACAAGGAAATTGGACTGAGGGGGCACGTGATAAAAATAATGTATGAATTTTGCATTTTTTGAAATATGGCAGTTAACCAAATGTTTAGAGCTCTGAAGGACTAAAAAAGCCATTGCAGCTTAATGTTTGTGGTGGAATCACCGCACACTTGAGAATTTTCACCGAGCTGTTGTAACTTTTTTCTTCTAATGAAAGAAGAAGGCTAAGAATATCTTTATTATTTTTCAATTCACTTCATAATGCGGTAGGAATTTTGAGGCCAGGATTTCAGATCTTGAATGCGGTCCTCCAAGACCCTCTACCAGGCCACTGGGACTCTCTCTAAGCCATACCCCATTCTCATCCCCATCCCCTCCTTGCACTTCTTCTCACGCTCCTTGAGTGCATTTGCCTTCAACTCTGATAATGCCTCTTGCTCGCTTGTGTGCAGGACAGAGAGGAGTGTCTGTCTGCAGAAACTAACCTACCATATAAAGTTAAAATTAAAAGTTATTGCCCCATCCACTTCTGCCTCTGCTCTACCATCTACTAGGATGTGGCTTCCAGACATTTGCTGATAAGGGAATGCAACATTCAAGCTTGAAAGAACCCTCCCCTCCCCTCTTCTAGGTGCAGTGGTCAGCCGGTTAGCAACATTTGTCTTCAAAAAGTAAATTCCAGGCATGTTCCCATCCCTGGAGACATCCTACAGAGTTACTATCCATAGTACTGAGTGTTTTGGCCCAACCATCAGTTAGCAGACCTTGCAGCTTGGGTGAATGAGATTGGGAAGTATTCACATACAGTTTCTGCAGCTCAAAGGCTTTATTCATGCAGGAACTACTTGCAGGATGAGTGGAGACAGAGAGAGAGAAATAGCAGACATATTTTCTAAAGAGAATAGCAAACAAAAATGGCTCAGCTTTTAGGGAGGCATTAACTTAGAGAGCTGCAAACAATTCTGGCTAGATTGCTAGACAAACGTTGCTCTCCAGTGGTTTAAAGTAATGCATGCATTAACTACAAACTCAAGAGAAGGAAATGTCATCTGACTTGTCTGTTCCTAGGGACAGCCAGTGAAGGGGTGGATAGAAAGCTACTTTGGTCTGGATAGAAACCTCTTTGAAAGGTTGCTACCAGGAACAATTGCTGCTCACTACAGAAATGCCCACCCTCTTGACACAAGTGTCTCCATTAGAGTGCATAGTGGCCCACCATTGACCCTCCAGTCTTCTTCAGAACCCTCTGTCAAAGTGAGGAAGGGAGGGGTACCCAGAAGAGAACTGGGGGGGGTGTTAGCTGATGACCTTCTCAAGATAGGCCAGGGGTCAGCAAGTTTTTTCAGCAGGGGGCCACTCCACTGTCCCTCAGACCTTGTGGGGGGCCAGACTATATATATATATTTTTGGGGGGGGGAATGAATGAATTCCTATGCCCCACAAATAACCCAGAGATGCATTTTAAATAAAAGGACACATTCTACTCATGTAAAAACACACTGATTCCCAGACCATCCACGGGCCGGATTTGGAAGGCGATTGGGCCGCATCCAGCCCCCAGGCCTTAGTTTGGGGACCCCTGAGATAGACCAAAGCTGCTTCATTCCAGATTCCAACAGTGTTGTAGAATGCCCTCCCCTGCTGTAGTTAGCATTCCACAGCTTTGAAAGACACACCCTTTCCCTTGAACTTCCTGACCTAATTGTTTGAACTGCTCTTTTAACTTTAATTTAATGGTTCTGCTTTTTAATTGGGCTTGTTTTACATTTTGAGTATGGATGACTTTAATATTTCGATGGAATTGTTTTATTGCATATTTTAATTTTGTGGGTTTTATACTTGGAAGCTGCTTAAAAGCCATTTTGGCATGTCAGGGATATAATAATAATTAATAATAATAATAATAATAATAATAATAATAATAATAACCTCTAGTAGTGATCTAAGGGTGTATATGACACACACACTGAGAGACATCAATAGCCTTACTGAAACACATTTGGTTTCCCTTGAAATTCTCCATAGATTTTGCCTCCATAAGAACCTCCAAATATGCTTCAAATGTGACCTTTGGGAGAAAATACTGCAACAATGAAATGATGTCCACACATATGCAGAGACTTTCCAAAGCTTTGGTTTTAAGAACTGTTGAGAGACCCTTCCTTCTTATAGGATCACTTTTTGAAGGGGATTCAGTAATCCAGTGGGTGGGTGTGGAAGAAGCATGCGGAATTAAGTGCCCAAACTCTTTGTCTCCCAGACTCTTATATTACAAACCTGGATTTCTTAATGTCCCTTTCCCCTGCTTTGGGAGTTCTTAAACCTTGGACATCCTTGGGGAAATTAGGTAGCCTCTAGACAAGATGACATATTGAAACCATCATTTAAATGCTTCTCTCTCTCTCTCCCCCCCCTTTCTCAACCGCCCCTCTTTTTCTTAAAGTAACTTGGCATATTTTAAAAAGGAGATTGTAATAATAATTATGGATATATTGACCTCTTTGTTCTCCAAGGGTGGTCACTCAAGTGAAGTAGATTTTAACCAGCTCCCCGAAGGCCTCTCTCTCTTCTGCCGTCAGCATATTTCTTTTGGTGTGTGTGTGTGTGTGTTGGTTCTGGAAATTCCTCATGTTATCCAAAGGATCGTGACTCTTGCTTATAGACTTGAATCCATCAAACGAATGGCCATTTTCCAACATTTATTTCAGAGAGAGAGAGAGAGAGAGAGAGAGAGAGAGAAGGATTTACTTCAGTTTGATTCATAACATGTTTCTGTTACGTTTCTGTTATCCGTATTTATTAATTTGCCAAAATAGGCTTCTAAGCAGTTTACAAAATATAAAACCACCTGTACAACATTGTTAAAATACACAACACAGTCATTAAAAAATGAACTGTAATTAAAATAAGCATTAAAGCAATCCCGTTAGAATGCCGCAATGAAAACAAGAGATGCAAGTCCAAGGATCAAGATGATGCTTGCATAAACAGGTGCTTCTTCAAGAGCCGGTAGAATGCCAGTATACACGAGGATCTCTCATATTATTATCATGCTGTGTATTATTTTGCTCCATATTATTATTATGTTGTGTAAATTATGTTCTTAAAGTTATACAATGCCCTGGGATCATTGGATAATGGGTGATAGATGATAGATAGATAGATAGATAGATAGATAGATAGATGAGAGAGAGGGAGAGAGAGAGAGGGAGAGAGAGATGAGATAGATTAGATAGATAGATAGATATAGAGATAGATAAATGATAGATAAAAAAATTCCAGCAGGGGGAACATTCCACAACCACCCATGCCATCAATGGAAAACTCATCATTTGCACCACCACAAACAGATTGTTATTTGATTTTCTGCAGTTTAGTTTATGGTTGTTCAATTTGTTCCCCAAATCTCTGGGCATGTGCTTTGGATGCATTGGCTTGGATCACAACTTTACTTTTGGGAACAGTGCACTGTTTAGGAACATAGGAAGCTGTTGTATACCAAGTCAGGCCATTGGTCCATCCAGCTCAGCATTCTCAACACTGATTGGCAGTGGCTCTGCAGAATTTCAGATGGCGGACATTTCCATCCTTACCAAGCTGGGAGTTGAGCCTGGGACCTTCTACGTGGAAAGCACATGCTCCGCCTCTTCCATTCTGCTCTTCTATAGCCTTCCATTCTTGTAACATGCCTTTCTTGCACCCCCCCCCTGCTCCCACTGGAAATCTGCCCGATTCAGTACAAGACAATATCTTAAGGTCTGCAGGGGGCTGCTGATGGGAAGTGGTTGTTGGTGGAAATAGCCTTTATTTATGCCAATAGAAGAGCAATGCTGGAGCCAAGACACCGTGTCTTCACATGCCGTCACTGCTGAATTTTTTTCCAGAGCTGGCAGTTGACCCCAGAATGTGAGTCTTCAGTATCAGCTTTCACATATATGGAAGTATATTCCATAGCTTAACTATGGAATGCATGGAGAAGTACTTTCCTTTGTCTGCCCTTCCAACATTCAACTTCCTTGGGCAGATCCAACTTCCAATACAGTGGAAATTTGGCTCTCAAACTTAATCTGTTCCAAGAGTCCGTTCGACTCCCGAAACCATCCAAAAACCAAGGCTTCTGATTGGCTGCAGGAGCTTCCTGCACTCAAGTGGAAGCTGTGTCGGATGTTCAGCTTCCGAAAAACGTTCAAAACTGGAACACTTACTTCCGGGTTTTCGGTGTTTGGGAACCGAAACGTACAAGTACCAAGGCGTTTGAGAACCAAGGTACAACTGTACTATGAATAGAATGGACACAGAAGGAGTTGCATAATGACCTTCTTGCATACAACTCCTAATATGTGCTTCACATTTGAAGGCAAGTATTGTGTGTTTCCCCACTTCTCCAGGTTTCACAACATCTTCAGGGTTTTTTTATAAATAAAGTTTATATACAGTATATAAACTTTTCATAAAATTTTATTGTTGCCATTTTAATGTAGGTATTTTTTTTTAATGGTTCCAGTGACGCAATTTGCGAATGTTGTTGAAAATCGTAAGTGAGGGCAAGCATTCCCTTGGAAACAAAGGAAAACAAAACGTTGATGTAACACAATAGCTGGCCCTGGATTCTTGTAATAAAATGACTATTAAGAGATTTTACGTGACTGGAAACATTTGCTTTAAGCTGATGGAACAATGTTCTTCATTTACCTCATATTTTATACCCAAAGAACACACTGTTCCACATTATTGAAACTGCATTTAGAAAACTGCAGCTATGTGTAAATTCCCTGCATAAGTCATCATGCAACTGTTACTGTCAACTTCTGAAGTGTCCCTACTTCAGAATTAGTAAAGGAACAAGTTAAGAAGTTTTTTGAGAAAATTATTTTAGAAATAAAACTATTTCCAGTTTGTGTAGACAGCCATAACAGTAAATAGAACAGAAACACATTGAGCTATATTTACTGTGACTTTCACCCTTAACCAAATCAATACTTATCAATTTGCATCCTTCAGTTGAGCTTTGGGATCTCCTTTTGATTTTCCCTCCTCTCCTTTCTGCTGCAGTGCCCAGAAGTGTTCCAGCTCTCTTAAAGTGTGTCAGCCCCTTTTCTCTCTTGCAAGTCTTCAGCTCCAGCTGTTGAAATTTCTGACTGCACAACCTCTTGACTTCAACTCTTTTCTACCTTGGCTTATATAGAACATCTTCACTCCATCTCCCAAATGTTTAGCCAATCGGGAAGAGAGGACTTGGTTAAATTTTTATTTCCCCTTAATTGCCAGGTTCCAAGGATAAGCTTTTGACCTTCTTGTGCAAAACTTCCTGAGCAAAACATTCCCGGTTTCACTTTAGACCCTCCTGTGAACAAGTTTTTGAGCAAAACTGTGCCTTACACTTTTAACCTCCCTGTGAACTTCTGGCCCTCCTCCGCACAAGGGACTTTAACACAAAAGCAAGCATGTTGCAATTAAAGTTTTACATCCAAAAATTCCAACACCAAATGCCTGAAAGTTATATTTATTTACAGGGGAGTTGTGATCTATCATTTTAATTTACTTCAGTGCCCCTGACGTACTACCACTCCAGGGCATTGTGGGAAATTAAAATGGCAGCTCCTGGACTCATAATGAGAGCCACTTGACTCAGAGGAGTGCTGTTGCCTGACACTTTGAGTAAGCTCACCTGGGAGGGTCACTAATGTAGGAGCGGGGTCTAGCAGAATGGCATTTCAAGGGCCTCACAAGCCTTGAGCTCAGATCAGAGTGAACTTCAAATTATGGGCTGGAAGCATTGTGGAATGATGCCATTTTCATCTTATCAATGAAAGGGCCAAACAAAAATCTGGAAGATCCCCCAAGATCCCCATTAGGACTAAGCATATTTAGTTGTCCAGAAATGCTGTCATTCAGGGGTGGGGGTAGAAAACCAGGGAAGGAAATGAATGGATGGAGTATGCTGGGAAAGGGGCCAGAACTGGCTGGCTAGGGCCCTGAATAGGAACAACAACGCAACATCCCGCTTGCTGCAGACACTTGGATGCCTTTTGTCATCCACTACAACAAAAGGTTTCATCACAGTGCTTCTCCTTAGTCACCTGTCTAATGGCAATGCGGAACTGGGATCGAATCAAATTCAGCAGCCCAAAAGAATGTTCGGTTGTCCTTCTGTATTCCGAAAAGAAAATATTTGCAGCAAGACACTTCCTAACTCTAAAGTGGCAGAAAGAGAAACCAAGGATAACCATGAGGAGTGTGTGTGTGTGTGTGTGTGTAATCTTCAAGGATAAATCTTAGCATCCCCTTGTGGAAATGTTAACTATTTTTTAATGATGTGATCTGATATTATAACAATGCGGCAGGGTTCGGGGTTTTGTTGTTTAAATATCTTCGACAGCATGTCATAACAAATTAGTTTCTCGGGGTTGCCAATTTGGCATACAAACCTGATTATTTCCTGCAATCGTGCGGCATATGTGCACGAGATTATAATTAATGACCAGGGATGCTGAGCTCACTTTAATAATGATCCTTCAGCATTTAGGGGACTGTTTAGAGTTATTGGCATTTGTGCCTTGTGGTGCAGAGGGAAAGGGGAATTGAATACTGATAGATCTATCAGTGTCACGGAATCAGATGGCTCCCTGATCTTCCTTCTAAACGGGGTGATTCTTTGGGACTTTTTGACAAAACAGATGCAGGAGCTATTGACCGTGTTTACGCTGTTTCCGTTGATGCGCTTTGGATTCCAGATGTCGCGGGAATTGCATTGACGGGAACATTTTTTGGTGTTAATTTTAATTGATTTTATCCGCTGTATGCTCTTTGTAATCATATTGTACACCGTTCGGACATGTTGGTGATTAAGCGGTGTATAAATAGCTGGAATGAAATGAACAGATGAGTGATAAACATCGTGGCACAGCTTGCTTATGCTTCCCCATTTCATAGGTTAGGATATTCATCCATAATTAGCCGCCTTAGTATTAGAAGTATTCATTTCGTTTATAAATTGTTTCCCATGAAGCACCCCAAAGCGATTAACGATAAAACGTACACAATAAAAACATACAGAAATACTGTTTCTCATTCAATGCAGAAAGAGAGAGGTATAGAAAGAAATCTCCACTTTAAAAAGCTTGTTGGAAGAAAAAGTCTTCAATGGCTACCATTGAAGATAACAGAGATTGTGCCTGTGTGATATGTAACAAGATGGAGTTTCAAAAGGTATGTGTCACCACACTAAAGGTCTGATTCTTGCATTGTATGGAACAGACCTGCTGATAAGATGGTCTTGTCTGGAATACAGTGATCTACTGAATATATGAAGTGTCCCTCTGCTTCATTTTTTGAGAACCAGTTGGTCTACTCAGGCTGTGTAAATAACATATATTTAAAGCACATAACTCCCCCCAAGAATCATGGGAACTGTAGTTTTTTGGGGGGTGTTGGGAATTGTAGCTCTGTAAGGCATAATTTACAGTTTATCGAGTCTTTGGGGGAGGTGTACTTTAAATTCATGGTGTCTACACAGCCTCAGACTGCAGATATCTTGGTTTCATCCTTGCGCAGCAGATGAAACCCGACTTTTAAACTGATTGAGGTGGCGGTGGGGAGCTGAAAGGTGCCGAGGGCCCACCTGATTTAATCTCAGTGAAAACCACCAGCACACTTTCCCTCGCGGTCTGCTTGGCTTTCCACATGACATTATCCCCCTATTCAAATTTAGCAAACATAAAGGTGACGGGCATGAAATATTCACAAAGTGTAATAGATATTTGCCTGTGATCTTTGGCCATGGCCCCATTAACTTTGAGTTGACACTTCGCTTAAGAATTCACCTTCCCCAATTAAGGAGACTTGGCTCGCAAACCTTTTTTTAAAAGCTGATGTTTGATTTGCGCATGGAACCTGGCCCACCTTTCCTGCAGTCACACCACCAGCATCGCTTAAGCTAGATTCTTCCATGTCAATAGCATCCTTACTCCGATAGCATGAGATTTCCCTCTGCAGCCGAGATGAAGGCTTGAATCCACAAACCTAGTGTGATATGTCCCATCCCCCTTCAGGACCTGCATAGCTTAGAGACTATTATATCCCATCATCTCTTAAATTTAAGAGATTAATATATGAGTTTTTGAATGGCATCTTTCAGTATACAGTATGATGAGCTGGCAGGTACTGGTGTGGTAGGCAGGGGTGGTGAAACAGGGCTCTCCAGAGGTGGCAGTAGCAGCTGTCAGAGTTACTATCAACTACAGTTATCCAGAGGCTTCTGATCACAGCTATCTGCTACAGTCACCCAGAGGCTTCTGATCACAGCTACAGTATCTGCTATAGTCACCCAGAGGCACCTGATCACAGCTATCTGCTACAGTCACCCAGAGGCGTCTGATCACAGCTATCTGCTGTAGTCACCAGAGGCACCTGATCGCAGCTATCTGCTACAGTCACCTAGAGGCGTCTGATCACAGCTATCTGCTACAGTCACCCAGAGGCTTCCAATCAAAGCTATCTGCTACAGTCACCCAGAGGCGTCTGATCACAGCTATCTGCTACAGTCACCCAGAGGCGTCTGATCACAGCTATCTGCTACAGTCACCCAGAGGTATCTGATCACAGCTATCTGCTACAGTCACCCAGAGGTGTCTGATCACAGCTATCTGCTACAGTCACCCAGAGGTATCTGATCACAGCTATCTGCTACAGTCACCCAGAGGTATCTGATCACAGCTATCTGCTACAGTCACCCAGAGGTATCTGATCACAGCTATCTGCTACAGTCACCCAGAGGTATCTGATCACAGCTATCTGCTACAGTCACCCAGAGGCTTCCGACCACAGCTATCTGCTACAGTCACCCAGAGGTGTCTGATCACAGCTATCTGCTACAGTCACCCAGAGGTGTCTGATCACAGCTACAGTATCTGCTATATTCACCCAGAGGCATCTGATTACCTCTATCTGCTACACTCACCCAGAGGCCTCTAATCACAAAGGTCTTTGTTGAGTGCATCACCAGGATGGATTTAAAAGTCATCCCCTTCCATGCAGGTGCAGTTTTAGCCCTGAAAGTTTCGGGAAGGGGGGGGAACCCTATGCTGCTTTCTTGTGTATAGGTCTTAGGGCGAAATCAGCAGCTTCCCAGCTCAAATCCTTGGATGCTAAACTCCACTGATGACTGCAAGCAAATTTTGGCTTGTGGTCAAGAAAGAACAATATGATTTTTTTCCTTCGGCTTTTTCTTCCTCCCCCGGGGAAAAAAACCCCACATGCCAACCAAAATAAAATCTGTAGCACCGTAGCTATTTTTCATGCCATGGCAGGCAAAATTTATAGGCCCAATAATTTCTCGCAAGCCACTTGAAAAATGTGTCTTTACCCAAAGGTTAACTCCTTTAGGAGTACAAAACTCTAAATTTTCCTCCCTCGCTCTATTAGTTGGTACAACTAGACTCACCGAGGCTGTAAATCTGTCCATTTCCTAGTCTACAGCAGAATAATCCCTGAAATCTCATAGTTATAAATGGAATTGCTAATTTTCAATAAATCTGCCCTAACGGACAATAATGTCAAGAGCACCAGTTCCAATCATTTTTGCAATAATAAATGAGCCTGTGGATCACTTGTATTTGGCCATAAAATTTACAGTTCAGGACACCAATTTTAACCCCCAAAGTACTTAACCAATTCCCCTTGCTTTGGTCTCGTGGATATTTCGTTTTAAGACCAACTCTTATCCCCCCCCCATGGGCGGGGGAAGTGGCAGACTTTTCACGATGATTTACTGTCTGTACTTATGGGAATAAAGTTGTTTCATCTCTAATGCATGGTGGCAGGTTAACGCAATGCATTGTTTTGAGGCAAATCCCCAATGGAAATGATGACCCAGTGAACTGTTCTGAAGAAAAAGAGCCACCTTAAGCTGTCCACACTTACTCAGGAGTAAATTCTCTTGAACCCAGTGGTGCTTATTGCTGAGCAGACATGAACAGAATTGCACGGTTAGAGTTTTATGGTAAATCTTATATTCCCCAATGGGGTTTGCTTCCAGGGAGGGTCTATAGCAGGAGTGGGGAACCTCCAGTCAAGTAGAATGTGGCCCTCCAAGCCTTTCTATTTGGCCCTTAGGACTGTCCCCACACTCTACCCCAGCCACACCCTCTCCTCCCAGGTCACACCCCTCACTGATCTTTGCCTGGGTGTTTTTGCCTGGCTGGAATTAGCAACTCTGTTAATGAATTTTGCTTACATGGGTGTAGGCAAGAGCACATGTAGAAACCATTCTTCCGCACATAATGTACATTTGTTGCCACACCAACATTTGCTTCTGGTGGTCCCACCAGCCACTGGCATGTGGCCCTCAGATGGTTCAACAGAAGCTTATTATTAACATGCCCTTCACTTTGAGGTCCCAGAGCCAGAGCAGGTTACAGCAATTGAACAAAGTCAATATTGAAACCAGTGGAAACAGATTGTAGCCAAGAGAATAAGGTGGGTGCTGAAATGTATGGGGTTTAACCAAGGAAATTGGTCACAACTCAGTCTCAATTCTGACCGAATTATGACCAATTTCATTCCAGGGTCAGTACCGGAATTACAGAAACCCTCCCGGTTTCTGATTTGATCCTGGAATGTCCTACTTTTCCTTGTTGTTGTTGTTCAGTCATTCAGTCGTGTCCGACTCTTCGTGACCCCATGGACCAGAGCACGCCAGGCACCCCTATCCTCCACTGCCTCCCGCAGTTTGGCCAAACTCATGCCAGTCGCTTCGAGAACACTGTCCAACCATCTCATCCTCTGTCATCCCCTTCTCCTTGTGCCCTCCATCTTTCCCAACATCAAGGTCTTTTCCAGGGTGTCTTCTCTTCTCATGAGGTGGCCAAAGTACTGGAGCCTCAACTTCAGGATCTGCCCTTCCAATGAGCACTCAGGACTGATTTCTTTAAGGATGGATAAGTTTGCAGTCCATGGGACTCTCAAGAGTCTCCTCCAGCACCATAATACTTTTCCTTAGGACATCCTTATTTTTATTGGAGAACTGTTGGAGGCCATGGAGTTATCCAGCCTCCGAGCCAAGGCGATAAGTAACTATGCAACCGTTAGAATACATCTGAAGGCAGCCCTGCATAGGGAAGTTTTGTGATGTTTCATTGTGTTTTTATATATGTTATAAGCTGCCCTGAGTGGTTTGGGCAACCCTGTCAGATGTGCAGGGTATAAATAGTAAATTATGATTATGGAATAGGACATCCCTGTTTTCATCGGAGAAATGTTGGAGGGTTTGTGACTCTACTCACTGAAGCTTCTGAGTTCCTGGCTTGAATGGAGTCACTGCCTAACTGGCTATAATAATTTATAATAATAATTTATTATTTCTACCCCGCCCATCTAACTGGGTTTCCCCAGCCACTCTGGGCGGCTTTCAACAGAACATTAAAAACAGAATAAAACTTCAAACATTAAAAGCTTCCCTAAACAGGCCTTTCTTCAGATGTCTTCTAAAAGTCAGATAGTTGTTTATTTCCTTGACATCTGATGGGAGGGCGTTCCACAGGGTGGGCGCCACTACCGAGAAGGCCCTCTGCCTTGTTCCCTGTAACCTCACTTCTCTCAGTGAGGGAACTGCCAGAAGGCCCTCAGAGCTGGACCTCAGTGTCCAGGCTGAAGGATGGGGGTGGAGATGCTCCTTCAGGTATACTGGGCCGAGGCCATTTATGACTATTATTTCTGGGTCTCCCTAAAAGGTAGCAGCTTGCACCAGGGAGTGTGGCCTTGCTAGCTTAAAGGATGATTAAGACCCAGAATCACCCACAGTACCCAGCACGAGAAAATATAGTTAAAAAAAAAAAAAAACCAACCTTTGGAGTTTTTACAAAATTAAATTTTTTTTTATAAAATCCTTCCAGTAGTACCGTAGAGACCAGCTAAGTTTGTTCTTGGTATGAACTTTCGTTTTTATTCTCTTCCTTCTCAATTGGGACTTTTAGAAACCAATTTAGGAGCACTGGATGTTCAAAACGCGGCACAAACATTTTGTTCCAGCCTTTAACCATTCAATGGCTTCTCCACGTGCTGAAAAATGGGTGGAAAAAATTGCAGCCTCGTTTGCTCGGCGCATCCTGTTCCCGTCGCCTTTGCGTCAGTGTGAAGGTTCGCTGCAAGAGTTTGTCTGCTGATATTAATAATGAGGAGTGTGTTGTTGGGTTTTTGTTTTTTTGTTTTTTACTCCACTGACAAAACACCAAGTTCCTCCTAAGCTGCTTGCTGTAGGATAATTTCCCCCTGGCTCACTTTTTCTCTCTGCTCTCCTCTCTCTCTCTCCCCCCCCCCTCCCCACTCCCACTTCGACCAACCTGCTAAATCAACTTGTCATTCCTGGAGCCGACTCAGGAAAAGAGTTATCAGACCCTCTCCTCAGAGACCTGAAGCATAACCCAGGAGGTCTCTGGGGTCAACCTCATCCCTCCTCAGAAGAGCTTATTGCATGATTTGATAGTCACCGCAGTCATTATTAGCCAGCCCTGGAAAGGCCTCTGGGGTGTTTCGTTGAGCAAGGGTCGCCAATGGGCTGCCCATAGGTTCCTCTCACCAATTATGAGCTGCGTGTGCTTTGTGAAAAAAGCCGGCAATAACATATCAACATCATTCCCTTCTCCTTGTAATGAGGAAGCAATTTCTCCTTATTATACCTGACTCGGTATGCATGGACTGACCCGCCAGGACCCCAACTCACCCTTCTTCTTTCCCTCTGGAAATCATATTCCAGCCTCATCGCTTCCATTTCAATTTCGTCTTTCCTCCTCCAATCCCCCCTCTGTCATCTTTCTTGAGCCTTCCCTCGTCCCATCTCTAGCTTTCTTTCCTGAGTCAACTTCTTCACTAGTCCCCTCTTCTCTTGTTAGAGTTCTCTTTGCACTGTGCCCCCTCCCCGCTCAATCCCTCTTCTTGTTGCTGGGCGAGAGACGGTGCAGGAGTTTGCCTTAGGGAGTGAAGTCAAACCATTGGAGAGTTGCAGCTCCTGCTGTGGCCGTAGAGACCAATAGGGGAGAGACATGTTTCGTTGCAGCTGAGGCTTATGAAGGCATCCGGTTGTGCTGCTGCAGGTGTACCATGGCGTTCCTTCTGCACTCCTCCCAGCGGCCATTCCTCTTCTGGACACTGCTGTGGACACACAACCTGACTGTGTCCGGACACTGTGGACATATCCCATGTGGCGGGGTTGAGGCAGCCAGCCTTCATGCCTCGTTTGCAGACATCTCTGTAATGCAGAGTTGGTCGGCCAATGTGCCTGGTGCCTAAAGCCAGAGCACATCCTTGGGGATCCTGCCATCGTCCATTCTGTGCACATGACCAAGCCAGCTTGACATCACTGAGACAGAAGCGCGAATATGCTGGAAATGTGGGCTTGGGAGAGCAGGTCTTTGTCTTGCTCAAAATCTAAGATACTTAGAGTATCTTAGTTGGATTTGCACACTTTTCAGGGGCAATCAATTGAATCCCAGGACAGCTATCAATGGCACAGGTTGCATTTTTTTAGCATGGCCACATATTTGGCTGCTTAGGTCAAATTGAAATATGAAATCCAGCCTTCATCCAACTGCATTTGGTTTTCCTCTTCCCTCCACAGGTCTCCGTCCTCTTACACTTCCTCCTTTTCTCCTGCAGTACTTCTTCTTCCTGGACCCTTTCCCCACCTGTTTCTTGGCCCATGCAGTCTACTCCCATAACAGGCCCTAGTGATTTGAGTGAATGCCTGCCTGGCCAAGAGATCTTAAACTCAAGTGTTAGAGAACTGATGGTGGCTTATCCCCATTGGGGCTGGTAGAGTGGAAGGCATGGAGGCTAACAGTAGGTGGAGCCAGAGCCAATGATCAGACAGAGCCAACTAATTTGCCTTCATCTGCCTCTCTCCTAAGTTCTCTATGGACTCAGCTACATTAGTAAAGAAACAGCAATTTGAATGCACTACAAACATGCAACACCAGGTGGCACCAGAGAGCAGGAAATTTTAAAACACTATTTTCAATAGAGATTTTTTTCCCTTTTGTTATAACGATCTAATTTCTGACTTACTTATAGCGTCTTTTTCCTGTGTTTAGATCCACCGCAAGGGCAAAATGGAGATTAAGTAGGAGGAAGCTGGCAGGCAGTGCCAGCCCCTGGTTGGGCCTTAAACAAACGATTAAACAAAAAGCTTCACTATATTTGATAGTGACACATGAAGGCTTGTATTTGTGCACCAAAGCATTTCATCTAAGGAAAAACAGTCATGCATGATGAAAATTACTTCCTTAGGATTAAGGGATTTGACCTGGCTAGTAATGACGCAGCAGTTTTGAGCAAATCTCAAAACATAATGTCATGGACTGGCTAGATGCAGAGGAGTGCTGGGAGGCAGAAGTTGGGGAGCCCCCAAGGGAACCCCCAGGAAAAGAAGGCATGGAGCCGGGGGTTGGTGGTGGGATGACAATGAGTGGTCAGAGGGAGAAGACTGGGAGGAGGAGGTGTCAGATATTGAAGAGGCAACAAGGTTTAGTGAGCAGGAAGAGGCTGTGGCAGAGAGCAGTCCAGAATCAGAGGCAGGAGAGGAGGCTGGAGAGGGGTGGGGTTCAAGAGGCAGGGTGGAGGCAGGCTGCTGAAGAAGCCAGGGACAGTCTCCCTCCTGTTGTGACCAGCTCTTCTCCCCCCTGGTCTCCCAGATCATGAAGAGGAATGCAGAGGGCCAAGCAAAGAGAGGCAAGGAAAAGGAGCTTAGACTGCTGGGGAAGGAACTGGCGGGGGAGCCTTAGAGGAGGAGGAGTTTGGATTTGATATCCCGCTTTATCACTTTCCCTTCCTCCCCCACAACAGACACTCTGTGAGGTGAGTGGGGCTGAGAGACTTCAAAGAAGTGTGACTAGCCCAAGGTCACCCAGCAGCTGCATGTGGAGGAGCGGAGACGCGAACCCGGTTCCCCAGATTACGAGTCTACCACTCTTAACCACTACACCACACTGGCCTCACAACTGCTTCATTGTGGCAAAACCTCCTGGGAAGAGTTGCTGTAATCAGTAGGCTTGCACTGTTTTCGTTTCTTTGAATAAAGAGTTAGCTTCACTGCTACCGGGTGCCTTAAGTGTTTTATTGCTGACTTCCACTCCTGACGCATAGCTCTTTGGGGTTATCTTACATGCTTCAAAGCTCCATATTCTTAAAGAGCATATTCTTGAAGAAAAAACAAAGTAGAATCAGAGCACCAAAGTAAGCAATCGGGTAAAGCAATCAACAAAGTAGTTGAACTAAAAATTGTTTTTATATGCGATAACTGCAGCAAGGATGGAAGCAAGAAGAAATTCCAACCAAAGAAGAGTGGCAAGAGAAATTGATGAACTATGCTGAGATGGCGAGATTAATCGGGAAAATTCGGAACCAGCAGGACCAGACTTTACTAAAGGAATGGAAGAAGTTTTCGATATATTTGGAAAGCAACTGTAACCAGTTGTAGGTTGAAAGAAGTATTGTAAGGAGTAATATATAAATTATTGTGAAAAGAATTAAGAATAGGTATTAAGATTTGAATTTATAGCAATAACTATAGTAACAAAATGCATAATTAGAAAAGATTTTAGAAAACCATCAGCTGAGGTTGAAGAAAGTCTTAGGGTGTGATAGCCAAAAATTATGAAATGATGTTTAAAAGAATGATATGCTGGAAACTATGTGTAAAAACCTACACACACACACACACACACACACACACACACACACACACACTAGTCGAACCATTCCATTAGAAAAAGGGGCAAAAGATTCTGGTTTCTGGGTGGCCAGGAATGAATGGCTGAGAATGTATCTCCCTGGTCACACACACCAATTCACTGAATTAACAGAACAGGCTCCACCACTACAGAGAATGCAACAGGAATCTGCTTGGCACTGCTGAAGCCAGGAAAAAGTGCTCAAGGAGGGTAAGGTAAAAAGGTAAAGGACCCCTGGACAGTTAAGTCCAGTCAAAGGTGTTTATGGGGTGTGGCACTCATCTCGCTGTCAAGCCGAGGGAGCCAGTGTTTGTCCACAGACAGCTTTCCAGGTCGTGTGGCCAGCATGACTAAACTGCTTCTGGCACATTGGAACACTGTGACGGAAATCAGAGCACATGAAAATGCCGTTTACCTTCCTGCTGCAGTGGTACCTATTTATCTACTTGCACTGGCGTGCTTTCGAACTGCTAGGTTGGCAGGAGCTGGGGCAGAGCAACGGGAGCTCACCCTGTTGCGGGGATTTTAACTGCCAACCTTCTGATCAGCAAGCCCAAGAGGCTCAGTGGTTTAGACCACAGCGCCACCCACGTTCAAGGAGGGTATGAAGCAGGAGCAGTGAGGGGGTGGCCCTGGGGAGAAGGGTGTTGCCAAGGACCAGACAGAAAGGCTTGGAAGTCTGCATTCAATTCCTGCACCTATGAATCACCACCTCTCAAGTAGATCTAAATGCGGGGGGGGGGGGGGAATTCTATAAATAAGTCAGAAATTAGATCATTTTAACAAAAGGAAGAAGAAAAAACTCTATTGAAAATAGTGTTTGAAAATTCCCTGCTCTCTGACGCCATCTGGTGTTGCATGTTTATAATGCATTTAAATCACTGTTTCTTTACTAATGTAGCTGAGTCCCCGTTGTACGTCTTTGGAGAAGGGCCTTGACTCAGAGATGGGGGGGGGCTGCTTTGCATGCAGAAGTTCTCAATTTCAATCTTTGGCTTTTGCAGGCAGAGTTGGGAAGTCTTGAAACCTTGCTGACAATCAGTCTAGACAACTCCGATATAGATGGACCAATAATCTGACTCAGTTTAAGACCACTTCCTGTGTTTCTATAGCAGCGGCAGCCCCTTAAAAGGGCCAATTGTAGGGGAGATGATTAAATCCTAGGTAAGTCCAAATATAACTGGCGGCACCTGCCATTCAGAGCCCGGCATCTGGTCAGAGGGCACATGAGGCCACCACTTTGCTGAAGCTAAGCAGGTCCGGGTCTGGTCACTTCCTGGATGGGTGACTGCCCTGGGAACTACATGCCCCATGATGAAAGAATGGCTGGATAGAAATGAAATAAATGCCATAAAGGGAGAAAACAAGAGGACTGCATTGCTTTCCTCGCTGTCACTTCCACCAGTAGCAATCTGACAAATAAAACCACAAATAACTTACCAGAGGCAGGCAAATTATTCTCCGACTCAGTTTTCCCCAGATTCTAATAGCCTAATAAAGGGATTCTCAGCACCCAAGCTAAGTACAGTCAGATGTAATTGCTCTGACTCTCACATTAAGCCATAAGGAAGTGGCACAGCCAATTAGATTAAATCCTGTGCTGCCTCTTTGGGATTTGTGGGAGACATTTAAACGGAGAGACGTGTCACTTCCATAGACCAATTTGCTTGTACCTGTCGGCACAGATTTATTGTGATCTTTCCTTCCACTCTCCGCGTGTTTGTAGAAGCAAGCTGGTTCCAGAATAAGACGAGATGTGAAGTATTCGTTTTAATTAGCCGGGCACAGATTTGGGGAGCATGCATGAGCTGCTTCTAGGCTGCTAATGGAGTGTGGAAAACAAATATTGTTGCTATCGGCTGACTTAATTTCCCTCTCAAAGAGGCAAAGAGAGACCATGTGTTCTAGTTAGAGGTGGCAAGCTTTCCTTTCTCGTTCCACATCTAAACTTGGCCCTGTCTTCTGCTCTGCCTAAATTCCAGCTTAACTAGAAGAAGTTCCAAAATTAATGTTGGGACTGGAACATTTTTTGCAGCGAGTTTCCAGTTGTTCCATTTCATTGCCCCCCCGCCACCACCTCCGTCAGAGTTAAAAATACGAAATCTAACAAACCTAAGGGAGAGCCCTGCCAGATCTAAGTCCAGCATCCTGTTCTCACAGCGACCGACCAGATGTGTCGGGCATTTTTGGCAGGGGAAAGAGATAGGTGCAAATTGGAAAAAAGGAAAGGCGGCTTACAGGAAGTGTGAATTAGGTAGATTTGCATTCATAGAATCATAGAATCTTAGAGGGGACTATGGGGGCACCGAGTTAAATCAGTAACAAAGCATTTCCCGGGGTTATCTTCCTGAGTTAGCAGACATCACTCACAGAGGATGGGCAAATCTGTCAGTTTTGATTTCTCTCTGTTTCTCATTGCTTTCACTTCTGCTCATTTCCAGATCAGTTTTCTGAACTTATCCTCGTGAAAATGAAGCAGCGTTTTAGTGTGAACTTCTCCTAACATACACATTCTGGTATGCAGCCTTGCCTAATAATAATAATAATAATAATAATAGAGTCTTATAGTTGGAAGACTATAGTCTCTAACCCCCTGAAGAAGAAGAAGAAGAAGAAGAAGAAGAAGAAGAAGAAGAAGAAGAAGAAGAAGAAGAAGAAGAGTTTGGATTTGATATCCCGCTTTTCACTACCCAAAGGAGTCTCAAAGCGGCTAACATTCTCCTTTCCCTTCCTCCCCCACAACAAACACTCTGTGAGGTGAGTGGGGCTGAGAGACTTCAAGGAAGTGTGAACAGCCCAAGGTCACCCAGCAGCTGCATGTGGAGGAGCGGAGATGCGAACCTGGTTCACCAGATTACGAGTCTACCACTATTAACCACTACACCACAATGGCTCTCTGATTCCTGATGTAATGCAGGAATCTCAACTAAAGGATCCATGACAGATGCCCATCCAACCACTGCTTAAAAACCAAGGAGAGTCCTATTCAAATAGGAACCAAACTGAATTTTCCCTCCCTGTCCCCGCAGAAGGCAGAAGCAGGCCAGGAAACAAAACCAAAGGAGATAAGAACATAACAGCATAAGAACATCACCTGCTCTGACTCCAGTAATGCTTCTGAATACCAGTTGCTGGAAACTGCAGAAGGGGAGAAGGCTCTTGTGTTCGAATCCTGCTTGCCCATGGGTATCTGGTTGGCCACTGTGAGAACAGGATGCTGGACTAGAACTTGCCATAGTTTGCTGTGGTCGACACAGTCAAATGCTTTTGCGTAGTCAATGCAGATTACAGGATCAAAATGAGTCCAGTGCTTCCACCCGGTGGGCATGAATAGTAATGCAGAGAAATGGGCGAATAGCATTGACCTTTTTAAAAAAAAGTGGGGAGGAAAGTAAAGGAAATGACAAGTTTAAAGATAAGGCTGCTTTTAACAAAAAGATGCGCTTTGCCGCTGCTTCAGATGGCAGCCTGGATCCACCAGCAGCTTGGAGGTTTTCTGAAATATGCTGGGAGTCAAGTGTGAATTTCATGCTCTTTATTCAGCTCATAGTAGCAAGGAATGAGTCTTCCCCCAAAACGTCTGCTATATATACATTATTTACACAATGGGCCCCACGTGATTGGCTAATTCCGAGCTACTCCTGCAGGCCAATCAGGTTGCGGATTCACTTCCTTCCAGGAGCCTGATTGGCTGCTCTTGCAGGCCAATCAGGTCGCTGATTCACTTCCACCTGGAGCTGGATTGTGCGGACCAATCAGACTGCTGCATTCTGGATCCTATTGTTCTCGGACCAGTCAGACTGCTGCATTCTGGACCCTATTGTTCTAGGATTCAGCTCAGTATGTAACATTTTCTCTTTGAAGTATGGGATTCAGTACCCTGTGACAGGCATGGGGGAACATCTCTGGGTATTGGGCCCCTCCCGGAGGGGCAAATTTGACAAGTGGGAGAGGCTATACCTCCCTGCCCCCCCCCACAAGGAAACAGTTCGTGCTGCTCTTTGAACTTGCAGTTTTTGGAAGTTCAAAGGGCAGCACTAAACTGTTTGAAAGCCATTTCGCAAACAATTATCCTTCTGGGGCAAACAGAGGGAGGCTCACCCCTTGCTAGAAGCCAGTAGAAAGGAGGGTCATTTGCATGGCAGAAACTCAGCCCTGCCTGCTGTAATACTGTGTTCATCTGCTCTGCAAGAGCTGCCCTCTAGCGTTTTCAAAGCTAAGACAATGTCTGCCTCTCCCCCCCCCCCTTTTCAGGACATATTTGAAAGAGATGGTATCAAGGGGGGGCGTAGCTGAATGGTCCTGCCATCTCTGATTAGAATAGCCTGGGATCACTCTGCTTTAGATTCTGGAGTTTGACTAAACAGACACACACACACACACACACACAGAGCGAGAGAGCGAGAGAGAGAGAGCGCACTTTATTGTGGTTCATAAGCCCAAAATACACAGTACAACAATAGTATATATCAACAGATATTAAGGCGTAAGATCATCCTTTCTAGCCAACAGAGGGGCTTTAGCCTGTACATACAGATTTCTGATTTTTACTGCCTCCGAGGGGAATTTTGCAACAGCCAATGTCATAGTATCAATTTTACCTTCAAGGAAAACCTTGACAGGCAAAGAGTCAGCGATTCCAGGTTGTTCTGTTAATATTGGATTGATTATGTGCTGTCTAACCTGTTCATACAGACTGCAGTGTAATAGAATGTGTTTCGTACATTCAACATCCCGGGAACAGCCTATCTTGGTATGGGACACCAGCCAATCTTTCCCCTCAGCACTTCAGATGGGAAAACATTTAATCCGGCTTTACACAACAGATAGTTTGATACGGTCAAATTTTCAAGGTAGGGAGATAACAGAAAACCCCGTAGCGCTGGAGAAGATGGACCAACTGTCTCACTTTGCATAAGGCAGCCTCTTAAATTTCCTTCTACAACCATGTGCACTGCTCTCAGAGTCAAAATATATCCCAGCATCTGCAGTGTGTGAAATGCCAGGAATTGAACCTGCAACCATCCACACACAACGCTGATGAATCTACCATTGTGCCCAGGACATTGGGCCAGGGGTGGCCCAGGACATTTTGTCACTGTAGGCAAAACACCCCTCTGACGCTACCGACATTTCCCCCTGCCCCACTACCCCACAGATCCAGGCCCCCACCAATGTGCCCATACTGCCACCAGCCCCACCATCGCAACTGCATCCTAGCCCCTGGCTGCCAGGACAATGCAGAAGCAAGGGTGCAGTGTCAGTTTTGAGGCCAAGGGCATTGTGGTGGCAGCTGGGTGGTGCAGGTGGAACAGTGGGTCAACGGTGGAGTTGGGGGTCAGAATTGCTGGCTGGGATGTAGAAATTGAGGGGTATAACGCGTTCACTGTCCAGACCAAGGGTGGCTTGGTCAGACCACACTTGGAATAATGTGTCCAGTTCTGGGCAACACAATTTAAGAAGGATGTTGACAAACTGGAATGTGTGCAAAGCAGGGTAACCAAGATGATCAAGGGTCTGGAAACCAAGCCTTACAAGGAATGGTTGAAGGAGCTGCATATGTTTAGCCTGGAAAAGAGGAGACGGAGAGGAGATATGAGCACAATTCAAAGTGTTGGTGCTGACCTTTAAAGCCCTAAACGGCCTCGGTCCTGTATACCTGAAGGAGCATCTCCACCCCCATCGTTCCGCTCGGACACTGAGATCCAGCGCCGAGGGCCTTCTGGCGGTTCCCTCACTGCAAGAAGCAAAGCTACAGGGAACCAGGCAGAGGGCCTTCTTGGTAGTGGCGCCCGCCCTGTGGAATGCCCTCCCACCAGAGGTCAAAGAGACAAACAACTGCCTGACAGTTAAAAAATACCTGAAAGCAGCTCTGTTTAGAGAAGTTTTTAATCTGTGATATTTTAATGTATTTTAATATTTGTTGGAAGCCGCCCAGAGTGGCTGGGGAGACCCAGCCAGATGGGTGGGGTACAAATAATAAATTATCATCATCATCATCATCATCATCATCATCATCATCATCATCAACAACATCATTATGATAGCCACCTTCAAATATCTCAAGGGCTGTCACATGGAAGAGGGAGCAACTTGTTTTCTCCTGCTCTGGAGGGTAGGACTCGAACCAATGGCTTCAAGTTACAATAAAGGAGATTCTGACTAAACATCAGGAAGAACTTTCTGACTTTAAGAGCTGTTCAACAGTAGAACAGACTCCCTCAGGAAGAAGAAGAGAAGAAGAGTTTGGATTTGATATCCCGCTTTATCACTACCCGAAGGAGTCTCAAAGCGGCTAACATTCTCCTTTCCCTTCCTCCCCCACAACAAACACTCCATGAGGTGAATGGGGCTGAGAGACTTCAGAGAAGTGTGACTAGCCCAAGGTCACCCAGCAGCTGCATGTGGAGGAGCGGAGACGCGAACCCGGTTCACCAGATTACGAGTCTACCGCTCTTAACCACTACACCACACTGTGGACTCTCCTTCCTTGGAGGTTTGTAAGCAGACATTTGATGGCCATCTGCCATGGATACTTTAGTTGAGATTCCTGCATCAGAGGGGGTCAGACTAGATGGGTCCCTTCCAACTCTACAATTCTATGATTCTAAGCACCAGACTTGACCCTTCCCATGACTGGTTGGCAGTGGGTGGGGGAGAGGAACAGCTGCCACAGCCACCTTCCAATCGACACAACAATATCAGCAAGGCGACTATCTGTAAACAAACAATATACGCCCATACAACTGGAAAAAGTAGTTTCTTTCCAAAATAGCTTTTATTTTAAACAATTGTAAACAGAGTAAATAAAGAGTCCTGCAAACTAGCTGGTGCCAAACGTCTTGCTCTGCTTTCCTTTGGGCCACTTCAGTGAGGGTGAGAGGGGGGTTTTGTCGTCTGGGCAGCCCAGGACCTCCAGACACACTGCCTAGGGGTCAGGAGCTGGCCAGCTGCCAGCTTGAGAAAACAACACACAATAGGTAATTAACAGAAGATTTATTGCATACAAGCAATTAACCTCCAACCGCTCTCTCTGAGCGACCATTCCATCACAATCAAGTTGACCCTTCTGAAGAATCCTTCCAGCTACTGCAGAATATCCTGAACCTCCTATACCCTTACATTTTCGGGGTGGTCTTCTGTCTTGGACTTTCCCCATTCGTCTAGTCCTGGGACTGATGGGGTCAGCTACCTTCTTTTCCAGTGAGGAAATGCTCTCCCTTCATTCTGCTGTGAGTGACTGTGATTCCTCAGAGAACTGGCTCCCCTCCAGACCGCCTTTCCTGAGCTGATAAGCCACATTCCTGCCGGCTTCAGTAGGAGTAGGAGGCACCAGCCCACTGGTTCCAGCTGTCTGAGAAATCTGCAAGTCTCTCTGTTCTCCTTCTGCCTGTCTGCCTGCCTTCTATCTCAGGCTGTCCTTCTTGGTTTGGGGCTGTCATGTTCATGACACTAGGCTTACACACCAGAGAGGTCACATTGGTGCTTTAAATGCACCAAAAAACAATTCGGGAGGGGGAAGTTACGAGTTATAAGCTCAACGTGACTGGCATAAGATGCAAGCATTACAGGTCGCCTTGGGTGGTGGGGAAGACCATTGTGTCTCACTGGTTAGCTACTGCCCTCCAGGGCCGTCTTAAGCATATCCGGCGCTGTGGTGCAAAGCTCCCTCCGGTGCGCCCCCCCCCCCGTTTCCCAGAGTTGTCCACCTTTTGGGGGGGGGAGGAAGGTGCTGCTGGCAGGGCTGGAGGAGGTGGGCAGCAGCTGAAAGGTGGCTCCTCCAATGGGGAAGAGGAGAGGCAGAGGTTGGACACGGCGCCTCCTGGCTCAGCTGGCCACTTCGTGCTGCGGTGGCCATGGCAGGCGGAGGCTCTGGGTGCGGTGCTGCTTTGGCGCGGCATGGCGGAGGCGAGCAAGGGTGGTGAGCTGATGCCGGGAGGCGCCATGTCCAGCCTCCGCCTCTTTCCTGGAGCCCTCCAGAACTTGGTGCCCTGCCGCCCCGCGCCACTAGCCTCTATGGGTAAGATGCCTCTTGCCACCCTCCTTAAGCTGGGCGGCCCCTGGATATTAAAGTGCTGACCAGCCACTGTCCACCTGCTTCAATAGGTTCCTGAATCTCAGAGTATCACTCGACAAGTGGATTGAAATACTGCACCAAGTGGGGGGAAACAACAACAGTTTGACTTCACCTGCCATGGTCTCCCGGGACAGATGGATGCCAACAAGGGTCACAGAAACACTTCAGGTATCAGAGGTGTTTGATAGAGCCGGTATGTTGGCCGAACTGATGCAATGAGCTCTGCTTCGCATCTCTCCCACTGAGGCATCCTGCTTTTCTGCATTCAGACTGGCCTCTTGTTCTTTCTCTGTCCTCTCCTCTTCATCGCAACATTTCATGAATTGCAGCATATTGTTATCCTATCAACACCACCACCAACAACAACATTATGGAAATTTCTGTACTGCTCTTCATCTGAAGATCACAGGACAGTTTATAATATTATTACTACACTCCCTAGCATGAAGTATTCATAAAGTTTGCAACGGTAAGTACAGTCATACCTCGGGTTATGTATGCTTCAGGTTGCATACTTTTCAGGTTACAAACTCCGCTAACCTGGAAGCGCAACCCAACGTGCACGTGATTTGCGCATGCGCAGAGCGTTTTTCACGGTTTTTTCCGGGTTCTAACGAATTGTTTGGGTTACGTCCTTTTCGGGTTACGTACTGTAACCCAGAACGGATTAAGTACATAACTCGGGGTACCACTGTATTAGCAACGTCCCTCAAAATAGTGTATGCGAAAAGGATCTCCAAATACTTCCATAATCACTAGGAAGAAGTCCTGTGCCCATGTAATTCCAGAGTCAAGATCAAGACACAAACTGCAAAAGGCTATAACTCCATGCACATTTATTTGAAAATAAATTTTGCAAACAGTATAAAAAACAGACAGAAATAAACCCCCAAACAGACCCCATCCTGCTGTGTGTGTGTTGTTGTTTGTGCAAATGAGAACATGTATGACTATTAATAATTACTATGTCAGTGCGAATATTCACACAAACACAAATTTCCCACTTTGTGTTGTCACTCACAACTGCATTTATATATAAAGCCCACTAGAGGGCTCTATCTCCCACACCTTAACATCAAGTCCCCAAAAGATAACTATGCGTTGTAAGTCATCCTTGAATAAGGAAGCATTGCACAAGGTTCACATTATATAATGTTTCTATGCCATTTAACTTTTTTAAGCTTTCTAAACAATTCCTTTAAAGTAATACAAAATAGTCAGAAGACAATGTTTATATCACTAAGATAAACACTTAGCAAATGAGCAGACCAAATAACACTATCAAATCATGGATGGATTTGTATACAGTGGTACCTCGACTTACGAATTACTCGACATACGAATTTTTCAACTTACGAATGAAAAAAGTGCCCGCACGCCTACAAATTTTTCGACATCCGAAGGACATCCGTTGGCGGTTTTAGATGCGGTTTACTCGACTTACGAATTTTTCGTTTCCAATGCATTCCTATGGGAAAATCACTTTTTCCAACTTACGAATTTTTCGACCTACGAATGTGCATTCGGAACGGATTAAATTCGTAAGTCGAAGTACCACTGTATATTGCTGCATGCCACCCCAGTCTCTGAGCAATGAGAGATTCCAGGGGTTCCAATTGTCTCTATTTCCCAGGGACATCCCTGATTTAGAGAAGCTGCCCCAGTTTCTGGTTTTATCCCTGAATGTCCCGCTTTTCCTTAGGGTGTCCCTATTTTCTTTGGAGAAATGTTGAAGGTTATGGAAAATTATAATTTATTGATAGAGTTTAACTTATGCTTTAGATGGAAGAATGAATTTCATTGAATACAATTGTATTATGCAACTGAAAATTTTGTATATATATAGAGGTTGTTTTAAATTGGAAAACTGTTTAAACTGTATCGGTTTAAATGTTACATGATGTATTGTTGTTATTGTTGTTTGGATATGGGCCAATGGCCATAATAAAATTACTACTACTTGGAGGTTATGGAGTTATCCAACCCCGAGATGTATGAAGGCAATTCTGTATAGGCAAGTGTGCTTTTTTTAAAAAATATTTTATTATGTTTTTATAATAGAAGGGGCAAATAGAAGGGGAAGAAATGGAGGCAGTGAGAGAATTTACTTTCTTGGGTTCCATGATCACTGCAGATGGTGACAGCAGTCACAAAATTAGAAGACGCCTGCTTCTTGGGAGAAAAGCGATGACAAGCCTAGACAGCATCTTAAAAAGCAAAGACATCACCTTGCCGACAAAGGTCCGTATAGTTAAAGCTATGGTTTTCCCAGTAGTAATGTACGGAAGTGAGAGCTGGACCATAAAGAAGGCTGATCGCCGAAGAATTGATGCTTTTGAATTATGGTGCTGGAGGAGACTCTTGAGAGTCCCATGGACTGCAAGAAGATCAAACCTATCCATTCTCAAAGAAATCAGCCCTGAGTGCTCACTGGAAGGACAGATCCTGAAGTTGAGGCTCCAGTACTTTGGCCACCTCATGAGAAGAGAAGACTCCCTAGAAAAGACCGTGATGTTGGGAAAGATGGAGGGCACAAGGAGAAGGGGACGACAGAGGATGAGACGGTTGGACAGTGTTCTCGAAGCTACTAACATGTGTTTGGCCAAACTGCGAGAGGCAGTGAAGGATAGGCGTGCCTGGTGTGCTCTGGTCCATGGGGTCACGAAGAGTCGGACACGACTGAACGACAACAACAACTACAACATATGTTGGAAGCTGCCCAAACCGGCTGGGGCAACCCAGTCAGATGGGTGGGGTATAAACAGTAAAATTATCATTGTGGAATGGGAGGTCCCTATTTTCATCGGAGAAATGTTGGAGGGTATGTAGGGGTGGATATGCTCCTTCATGTATACAGGACCAAGGCCATTTACCTTGGCATGAGGGACATTAAAGACTGTGGTGTCTTTAGGATTCAGGCAGAGAGCATTTTGGGCGTGTTCAATTGATGCGCGACTGCCAATGCATGGGTCGTTTTGGACCCAGAAGAGGGCAGAACATGGGTGGACCAGGGGCGTAATAGGACAGGACAGGCTTCTATGAGCAGCCCCCATGTGCAAAGTACTGAAGAGCATCAACACAATTGTGTTGCTGTGTGTGTGCTTCAAATGCACGGCAGGTTGCAACCCATGGCTGGATCAGTTTTTAGGAGTGTTTCAAAAGCTACTAAGGGCATTTGTATTTGCAGATGCAAATGAACTTCCACACCAAACTGCCAACTCTAGTGAGGTGTAGGTTCCCCTCCTCCTATATCCAGGAAACAGCATGACAGTTCTTTTACCGCTGTGAAGAAAACTTTCATGCGCATGATCTTGATTGACAAACTTTGGGGATTTGAAGTTAAGCTCCTGAAATTAAAATAGTCTGCCAGCAGAAGCTTAGCTCCTTGTCAAAGCACAGGCAAGATTTCTAAATATTTCCTATGCTATCTGTTGTGCAGGGCTGATTGATTTAACTTGTCCTGCCTCCACCTCCACTCCCCGAAAAGACTCAGTGCCAGAAACAACATTTTAAAACAATACTTTATTAACGACTTAAATAGCAACAGTGAAATTAGCTAGCTTTGTTCGGGCTTCAGGCAGGTCAGTGAAAGAAGAGAGAGTCCCAGAGGTGGGGAAAAATTACTATCGTTTATCCAGTTTTGGAAAAGAATCAAACCACCCACACAGCGTAAGAGCAGATGGAGTTATTATCCTCACATAAACATTTATCTGTTTCTTTTGTTATATATAACAAATATCACAATTGTTATTTCCCAAAGTAGCTAATTCAAGGTCCCTCCAGACATTTCCCCTGCAGATATAGTCTGCAACATTCCAAAGTTGCAATGATGATTACCGAACCGTCCACTTCGACAGCTGATCTGCAATGCTACCCCAAATTTACTGCATTATTGTGCGTGTTTTTGGCGGCGGCGGCGGCGGGGGGGCTCAATTAATTTCATTGTACACAGGAGAGACCTGGTCTGAACAAAGACATTGGATTCTCACCCCTTGCTTTTTCCTTGAGGACTAATTGCAGTCATTAACAGTCATCAACAGGTTTTCCACACCCATCAGCCAATCACCCATTCCCACCACCCTTCTGAGTAATACTCCTCCCCACCCTCTCACTATATATAAGGGTCTGGTGACTTCTGTTTCAGTGTATCTGAAGAAGTGTGCATGCACACGAAAGCTCATACCAAGAACAAACTCAGTTGGTCTCTAAGGTGCTACTGGAAGGAATTTTTTATTTTGTTTTGACTATGGCAGACCAACACGGCTACCTACCTGTAAATAAAGGTATTATTATTATTATTATTATTATTATTATTATTATTATTATTATTATTATTATTACCATCTGGAGGGGCACTCTAGTACAACGAAATTGCAACTGAAATAAATGGGATAATTTCATAGAGTCATAGAATTGGAAGGGACCAATTTAGGAAGCATTTAGTCGAATTCTGTGTAATGCAGGAACCACAGCTAAAAAACCTGGAAGATGACCATTCAACCTCTGCTTAAAAACCTCTATGGGATAAGAATCCACCCCCTTGCAAAGGAGTCCGTTCCATGGTCGAGCAACTCCAACTGTCAGAAAGTTCTTATTGATGTTTAGCCGGAATCTCCTTTCTTGTAAGTTGAATCTATTCGTTTTGGGTCCTACCCTCCTGAGCAGGAGGAAAAAAGCTTGTTCCATCTGCCATGTGACAGCCCTTAAGATATTTGATTTATGGGATCAAAAGTTGCAAGATTTAAGCAGGAATGTACAGGACACGCGCCCATTGGAAACAATGCAATGTGTCCGCCCTGAAACGTCTGCAGGTGTGAACAGAATTGAAAGTGGAATGGTGTGTGACTGCCATGATAGCATTATGAGCACAAATCATCATGAACGCACAATAAAAAGAACATCCTGGGATTAGCCAACCTCTTAATTTATCTGGCACTCATAACCACAGTAGCTGGAATCTTAGCTTAGGTACCTCCTTCCATTTATTTGATATGGTGACATCAATTTCCAATGGTATCAGTTACTTAGATATGAGATTAAATCCCCATCCTGGTTGGGTTTGTTTGGAAGCAGCCTCATTGCCTTAGCAGAAAGTGCTTCTGGTTGCATAAATCAGAACACCTGTTTTTCGCTGGTCCTCCATATTTGCATAAACCATCCTGAAAACTTGCTTCTGGTGTCTTCTGGAATTGGTGCAAAGGGTTGATGCATCTGGCTGTTAACTATAGGTTTGGTGGTTTGAGCTCATCTGGGGACGGCTGTGGGCAGGATTCCTGCATTGCAGGGCGTTGAAGACCCTTGGTGCCCCTTTCAACTCTAAGATTCTATGATTCTATGAATGGGATATGGCATGGGCAGCTGCAGTGGGTAGGAAGGATTGTGTCAGGCTTCAGAGGATCAGTTTCCTCCCTCGTGGCAGTAAATAAGAAGATCAAACAGAAGGAACACCTTACCAGTTAGATTCTTTAATAATCACAGTGCGAGACAAAAATAACACATCTACAAGGAATGGCGGTGCTCCCAATTAAGGCTCACTCCCCCCTCCATCCCTATTAATCTATGTCACTTCCACGTCTTGTAATCTGAGTTTGTACCCTCTGCGCTTTCTGTTCTGAGATTTTATGAGCTCTTCTCGACCTTGGGAATGCTGCCCTGCGACTGTGAATCTGTTAACCCTCTTCCCTCCAGTGTTTCTTCTTCTATCTGTTCCCCAAACAGCATTTCCCAGCTTCTGTCTTCTGAACTAGGACCCTCTGCAAACCACTGTTCCAAATCATAGCTGTTCTCCTGTTCCTGGAAAGATTCCAGATCCACCACCATGCCTCCTCAGTGCAGCCCTCCTCAGCATGGTCCCTGACAGGTTGTTCCTTTGTGTGCCGTGATGTGGAGAGGCATGTGATGCTAGGATAGGTAAGGGGGCATATGGCCCTCCAGGTGTTGTTTGATTCCAACTTCTATAAGCCCTGCCAGCACTGTCAATGGTCACAGATGATGGGAGTTCATCTTCACCTTTTAAAGCCTTGTCACATGGTGTCTACTTTGTCTATAAAGGTCTTCTATCTGACCTCACACAACTGGAGACAGGTATCCCAATCTTGCCGCTGATTGTATGGAAATAAGTGGCTGTTTTGTACTTTTTGACATGAATATTGTGTTCTGTGGGCTTCCAATAGGCATCTGGTTGGCCACACTGAGAAGAGGATGCTAGGAAAGATGCCCCTTTGACCTGCTCTATCAGGCCTCTTCTTATATTAGGAGGGCTAATGCTATGTTCTGACACTAGGTGATGCTGTTTTGCTCTGAGCTCAGCTTGAATTTACTGTATGCCAGAAAACCAACGCCACACTCTACTGTGCTGAGCTGCTTCAGCCATGAGCAACCATGGATGTTGATTGTGTGTAACAACCCATGGATGTTGATTGTGTGTAACACACACACACACACACACACACACACACACACACACACACACCCTTCTTCTTCTTCTTCTTCTTCTTCTTCTTCTTCTTCTTCTTCTTCTTCCTTATCTTATCCACACGTCCTTCCACAGTGGGGACAAGCGTGCCTTCCTCTTAGCATGTTTCTCCCTTTTGTCCTGAGTTCGAGTGTCTTCGAAGCCCATGACACCTTTGGTAAAGGCTGTTCTCCAACTGGAGCGCTCGCAGGCCAGTGATTCCCAGATGTTGGTATTTATACTACATTTTTTTAAAGATTTGCCTTGAGAGAGTCTTTAGACCTCTTTTGCTGACCACCAGCATTACACTTTCTATTTTTAAGTTTGGAATAGAGTACAGTGGCACCTCTACCTACCACCACAATCCGTTTCGGCGGCCCGAATCGCGGCAAACCCAGTATTTACTTCCAGGTTTGCCGCAGTCACGACTTGGATTGGGCCCAAGTAGAGGCGGTTGTAAGTAGAGGTTCTACTGTAGTTTCTTTGGAAGATTATAATCAGGCATCTGCACAACATGACCAGTCCAACGAAGTTGATGTTGATGAATCATTTCTTCGACACTGGTGATCTTTGCTTCTTCTGGTACGCTGGCATTAGTTCTCCTGTCTTCCCAAGTGATGTGTAACATTTTTCAGAGACACCGTTGATGGAATCTTTCAAGGAGTTGGAGATGGCGTTTATAAGTGGTCCACACACACACACAAACACACAAACACACACAATTCATTTCCACTGTAATAATGTGCTTCATGTAGTGAAGTGCGGTACTGCTAGTGTCAACTGAGCCAAAATGGTTTTGATTGTCCTTTGAGGTATCCTTTCTGCCAGCGCAATAGGTGATGTGTTAAGTATACATTACACATTCATGTTTATTCATAAAGAAAGAACAAGCCAAACCACTGGGGACAGACTTGGCTCTAAAAGTTTGTGCCCTTGAAAAATGTTTTCAGAGAGAGGCAGTGAACTGGCTGAAACCCACCAGAAAGCAGCAGATTTGCAAAAACAAAACAGCCACCTCGGCACACCCATAATTCAATTTGAGGTCATGGCATAAACTCCTCATTCTTTGCCATGTTCTCCCCTCAGATATGCATTCGACAGCAGTGGGATATTGGTAGAGCACAAAGCAATGAAGTTCAAATTCACTATGTGACTATGCTCCCCCACAGATGGAAAATCTGACTTGTTTTTGTTTTTGTTGTTTAGTCATGTCCGACTCTTCGTGACCCCATGGACCAGAGCACACCAGCCACTCCTGTCTTCCACTGCCTCCCGCAGTTTGGTCAGACTCATGTTGGTAGCTTCGAGAACACTGTCCAACCATCTTGTCCTCTTTCGTCCCCTTTTCCTTGTGCCTTCCATCTTTCCCAACATCAGGGTCTTTTCCAGGGAGTCTTCTCTTCTCATGAGGTGGCCAAAGTATTGGAGCCTCAGCTTCAGGATCTGTCCTTCCAGTGAGCACTCAGGCCTGATTCCCTTCAGAATGGATAGATTTGATCTTCTTGCAGTCCATGGGACTCTCAAGAGTCTCCTCCAGCACCATAATTCAAGCTCAAGGTCAGCAACCACACTACCTGGGGTGAACGAGACCTCCATATCTTTCAGGTATAATTCCTCTGTGTATTCTTGCCACCTCTTCTTAATGTCTTCTGCTTCTGTTAGGTCATTTCCACTTTTTCATTTATTATGGAAATCTTTGTACAAAATGTTCCTTTCATATCTCCAATTTTCTTGAACAGATCTCTGGTTTTTCCAATTCTGTTGTTTTCCTCAATTTCTTTGCATTGCTAGTTTAAAAAGGCCCTCTCCTCTCTCCTTGCTATTTTTTTTTTAAAATCTGCATTCAATTTCCTGTATCTTTCACTATCTCCCTCGCATTTTGCTTGCCTTCTCTCCCCCGCTATTTGTAAGGCCTCATTATACAGTCACTTTGCTTTCTTGCATTTCATTTTCATTGGGATGGTTTTTGTTGCTGCCTCCTGTGTAATGTTACAAGCCTCCATCCATAGTTCTTCAGGCACTCTGTCCACCAAATCTAAATCCTTAAACCTGTTCCTCACTTCCACTGTTGAAATATACTCATCAACTCAGTACATAACAACTGTGTATTCGATTTAGATTTGGTTACTAACTGGCTGGCAGATGGGGCAGTTTAGCTGGGAAAAGTCTCTGATTTTATCTCACATTCAGGGAGTCTCCAGGATAACTGGTGCAGCCTAAGAGGTTCAAATTATGTATCCACCATGAACTTGCTAGATGGCCTTAGGCAAACCACTCTGCCTGAGCTCCACCCCACACTTCTGAAATATGGAGATGGTTATGCTGGTCTACCTTACAGTGGTGTTGTAGGATTACAGTGTCGGGAAAACATTCTTTAAGAAACAGATAAAAATTCCTGGAAGCTTTAAAGAGGGTTCCAGAATTTTCTTTAGTGTGTAGGAGTAGCACTGTAGGCTTGATTGGTGTCAGCTGGAGGTGCCAATAAAGGGAGGAAGTTGCAGGCCGCAATTTCCGTATGAGGAAAGCGCATGCGTGCACACACACACACACACACACACGCTGTCAGCACACATGCTGACAACAAGGTTGGAAGTAAGACAATGTGTGCTGTTGATACTGTGAGTTTTGCTGTGTCAGGATTGTGAATTACTGGACTGAGATTATACCATTCTGGAGAGATAAAGAAGGAATGTAGATAGCTTGTATATAATAGTAACAGAAATGCTTGTGCAACCAGTCAAGCAATAAAGAAGCTCTTGATTGTGAATTTGAGTATGGCTCCTGTTCTTGTCCTCTGCCTCCGGGGAAAACTCTGCTACAAAAAGTAAGAAGTGGTTTTACCGAGGTGCCACCACACAAGCAGAAAAGCGCAGCAGAAGTGTGTGGGCGGTAACCTCTGATATTTGTTGTTGTTCAGTCGTTCAGTCGTGTCCGACTCTTCGTGACCCCATGGACCAGAGCACGCCAGGCATGCCTATCCTTCACTGCCTCTCGCAGTTTGGCCAAACTCATGTTAGTAGCTTCGAGAACACTGTCCAACCATCTCATCCTCTGTCCTCCCCTTCTCCTTGTGCCCTCCCTCCTCTGATATACAGCAATATAATACATTTGTAGAGCACGTTCTTGGGGATCCTGCCATCTTCTGTCATGTGTAGACATAACCAAGACAGAAGTGCAAACATGCTGGGAAAGTTGTCTTGGGAGAGCACACCATTGTCTTGCCATGTCATGCCCCAAATCCTCCTGATGCAGTGCGCATGGAAGGCATTGAGGCATTGCTACTGGCAGATCCAAGTTGCCCATGACTCACTTCCGTAAAGTAGCACACTCCACATGCAAGCTTGATAGCTTTCAAAAAAAAACTAAGGAACTTAATTTAAAAAAAACACACTCAAGGAACTGCCTTTCAGAAAGCTTAAGGAACTACTGGGTGAGATCCCATCGTCAGAAATAACCAAAGGAAGGAAGGAAGTCCAAGATGGATAGGAATTTCAAAAAGGAGAAATATTGAAGTCCCAAAAAGCAGACAACTCCAACAAGACAGAAAAGTGAGAGACATCTAAAGAAACCAGTGTGGTTTCAAAAGGGTTTACAGATGAGCTGAGATGTAAGAAGAGCATGTATAAGAAACAGAAGAAAGGGGAAATCACGAAGAAAGAGTTTACACAAGTAGTCCACAGTTGAAGGCAGAAGGTCAGGCTGCCCAAAGCTCAGAATTAGCACAGACTTGCAAGAGAGGTTAAAAACAATAAAAAGGGTTCATTTGGCTATATTTGAAGCAAGCAGTAGGTCTTCTGCATGGAGAAGACAGAGAAATGCTGTTGGGTGACAGAGAGAAGGTGGAGCTGCTCAAGGACTTGAGGGGATGGTCAACCAATTTGCAGATGACACCAAACAGGCTGATGCCTCAGAAGAGAGAATTGGGATTCACATTGATCTTAACAGATTTGAGAACTGGGCCCAAACTAATGGCATGAATTTCAACAGGGACAAATGTAAGATTCTGCACAAGTCATAGTACCACTCTATTCTGCCTTGGTCAGACCACACTTGGAATAGTGTGTCCAGTTCTAGGCGCCGTGATTTAAGAAGGATGTTGACAAGCTGGAACATGTGCAGAGGACGGCGACCAAGATGGTCAAGGGTCTGGAAATCAAGCCTTATGAGGAATGGTTGAAGGACTAGATGACCCACGGGGTCCTTTCCAACTACAGTTCTATTATTCTATAAGTGGAACTGTGATATGTGGAAGCATCGTAACTCAGAGATGGAGTATCTGCTTTTCATACAGAATGTCCCATGTTCAAGTCTAAGGCTCCACCCACTTTAACCTGTGGCCCTACTCACCCCTGGCATGTGGCCCCTGGAAGGATGCCCAAGAGAGAATGTGGCATGCAGTCTTCAGGGTGAAACAGGTTTCCTTCACTAAATCATTGTCATAATCATCATCATCTCAGTGAACTGCATGCCCGTATCAACCTTCCTTTCGATTTTTTAATGTTCTATCATGATTCAATTAATATTAACATATAATCTAACATGACAGATAAATGTCACATCCAAAAGACGGTTGAAATAGTGGGATAATTTGCGGCAGAGATTCAACAACTGTATGCACAAAGGAGGACTAGGGTTTTCTTAAAACAAAAAACACACGTTACTATGCAATATTCAATGTTTCCACTCTGTTAACATAGTTGTGGCATTTTAAATGATTCCAGTGTCTAACAAAGGGCTGCTAATCATCCAAAGAATCTGTTCCAGTTTTCAGACCTCCCCAAACTTAATGTTTTTATAATAAACTAATGTGCACACCAGTATGCTTTGCCCAATTTTCCCACAGTCGGTTCCACCTTTGAAGGGAGAAGGTGTGGGTTGCAACCAGTGTTACTCACATCCATAGTAGATGGAGGTAGATCTGTAGGCCAAGTCCTTCTCAAGATCTAGTTTCCTGGGCCAAAGTGGGCAGGTGGGTACAGGGCCGGATTTAGGTTTGATGAGGCCCTAAGCTACTGAAGGTAATGAGGCCTTTTATATGTCCAGCAGTCCTTTGTCAACAACAAATTGTCACTGTTTTTTTGTGTTGAATATATGGTAATTTATGGACCTAATAGGTATGTAGGTTTTATTTTATTTGTTTTTTTATCTTATATTTTGGAAATGTACATCCAGTTTTTTCCCTTTAATTTTTTTGGGGGTCCCCCAAGAGAGTGGGGCCCTAAGTTATAGCTTGTTTAAAGGTAAAGGTAAAGGGACCCCTGGCCATTAGGTCCAGTTGTGTCCGACCCTGGGGTTGTGGAGCTCATCTCGCGTTACTGGCTGAGGGAGCTGGCGTACAGCTTCCGGGTCATGTGGCCAGCATGACTGAGCTGCTTCTGGAGAAGCAGAGCAGTGCACGGAAACACTGTTTACCTTCCCACCTGGAGTGGTACCTATTTATCTACTTGCTTTCAAACTGCTAGGTGGGCAGGAGCTGGGACCGAGCAACGGGAGCTCACCCCGCTGCAGGGATTCGAACTGCCGACCTTCCGATCAGCAACCCCTAGGCTCTGTGGTTTAACCCACAGCGCCACCCGTGTCCCTATAGCTTGTTACCTTATACTTAAATCCGGCACTGGGTGGGTACACCTGCAGTGACAATCTTACACAGTGCACAAGGCAGGGGTGGTCAAGATAGCAGCCTCTGCATGTTGAATTACAACTTAACTCAGCCCCAGCCAGCATGGTCAAGGGGCCAGGTATATGACCCAGGTTCATATACAGTCATACCTTGGTTCCTGAATGGCTTAGTTGCCTAACAAATCAGCTCCTGAACGCCACAAACCCAGAAGTAAGTGTTCTGGTTTGAGAACGTTTTTCAGAAGCCAAACGTCCGGTGTGACTTCTGTTTGAGTGCAGGAAGCTCCTGCAGCCAATCAGAAGCCGCACCTTTGTTTTCAAACGGTTTTGGGGGTTGAATGGACTCCCGGAATGGATTAAGTTTGAGAACAAAGGTACCGCTGTACAGTTAATCAGTTTATCTGATACTTGGGATAGGATATTAGTGTGTGTGTGAGAGAAAAGGGGGGTGAGAATCAAAGAAGACCATGGTAAGTACCAGCACCTTTTTTTCTGAGAAAAGAAGCACCGCTTCTACCACATCTTCTACACCATTACTTCTCCTATCAGTGCTATTATCTGTACTAATACTACTAGTAGTAGTGGTAGTAGTACCACTTGTACCACTACTAGCACCTCTTCTTCTATCACAAGTACTACAATAATAAAACTTCAACTATCAATGCTTCTACTACTTGTTTTACCACTGCTATTATCTGTACTACTACTATACTAGTACTATTAGTACTACTACTACTAGTAGTAGTAATAGTACCACTTCTTCTACCACTACTAGCACCTCTTCTTCTGTCTCAAGTACTACAATAATAAAACTTCAACTATCAGTGCTTCTACTACTTCTTTTACCACTGCTATTATCTGTAATACTACTATACTACTACTACTACTACTACTAGTAGTAGTAGTAGTAGTACCACTTCTTCTACCACTATTAGCACCTCTTCTTCTGTCACAAGTACTACAATAATAATACTTCAACTATCAATGCTTCTACGGCTTCTTCTACCACTGGCATTATCTCTTCTACTATTGATTACAACACTACAACTATTCTGCCACCACCAGCACTACATTTACCACTATTACTCCAAACGCACACAGATGCTGAACAGGTCTTTGTACGAACAGCAGGTCCCATCCTGGGTCGGTTGTTTCATGTAGGCAACATCTCCTGTCCCTCTGGGTTGGCAGTAAAGTTGGCATCTTTTCGGGGCTACATGGTGTAGAAATGTGGGCAAAATGTGCACCAAAAACCATGAACAATTGCTGGATTACACAAGCAGCACAGGCCAACATTCACACCAAACCTTCAAAGCACTATGATGCCACCATAAACAAACACTGCTTTCCCCAAAGAATTATGGGAGATGCATACGCCACTTTTAGTAGTAGTGGTTTTCCCGTTTACATTGCTTCTTCCCATCTTATACTTTTTATGCAACACAAGTTTATCAGAAGAAGCAAGCAACTTGTGTGATCCAAATGTCAGCAGTTTGAATCCATGTGACGGGGAGAGCTCCCGTTGCTTGGTCCCTGCTCCTGCCCACCTAGCAGTTCAAAAGCACGCCAAAGTGCAAGTAGATAAATAGGTACTGCTCCGGCGGGAAGGTAAACGGTGTTTCCATGTGCTGTTCTGATTCGTCAGAAGTGGCTTAGTCATGCTGGCCACATGACCCGGAAGCTGTACGCTGGCTCCCTCAGCCAGTAATGCGAGATGAGCGCCACAACCCCAGAGTCGGCCGCAACTGGACCTAACGGTTAGGGGTCTCTTTACCTTTTAAACATGCTGAACCCTCTGGCTCAGGTGCTTTGTCCCCAGATATTGCTCTTACACCTTCGATACACAATAAAATATGCCTCCCGCTTTTTCTCCTGCTTACAGAAGAGGGAGCTGGTGCCTCATTTTAAACCTCAGCTTTCTCGGTGAACAAAGGCTTCCGTACTGATTAATAAAGCAAGAGAAGGCAAACTCTATAATTTGCACTTCCATTCTTGCTAGCTCATGAAATCTGACGCTCCCCATCTCCCCAGAACAAGAAAAACAAAATAAAAACACGTAAGCCCCATCTTGTTGAAAAACAGTAACAATAATGGATGGCTGAGATGGCTTGGGTCAAATGCCAAACACCTTTCCATCTTGAAGGACAAATACTTTCGTGTTATTTCAAGCTATCCATAAAATAATACTCTCTCATGCTTTTTAAAAGTCACTTCAGCAGCGTTTGCTGAAAACCTTTAGACTCTTAATATCTGTCAAATTTTCTGACAGCACAGCTACACTATATACTGGTATCTATTTCATACCTATTAATAATAATAATAATAATAATCCAATCCACTAATTATTTTGGCACAATGATTTACACGTGTGTAACAGTGTCTCCCCTTTCTTGCCCTGAGTGTGCCCTGTGTCTTCCCCAAATCTGCTCTGGAAGATTGGGGGGGGGTTGACAACCCAGAAAAGGTTTAGGGGACGCACAGAGAGGTGAAGGGGGCAAATACCGTTGTGCAATTGCAAATTCCTGGGTTCCTTTGAACCATGTTAGATACAACTTACTGCCATTGGCATCATTATCATCTCCAGCAGGAAGCAGGTGGGCAAAACACCAACTTTGGGTCTCCACTTGCCCCACCCCATGTTGTCAGGATTTTAACTGCCTACAAACAGCATGAAACACTCATGTGCTGCTCAGCCTTATCCAACTTGCAACTGACCCTCCTGGAGAAAGAGAGAGAGAGAGAGAGAATGCCTGTTAAACCAGTTTAAGTCTCTCGACACATAGCCATCCCTAGAAATGTCAGACAGCTCCCAAACCAACCTTAATCAGCAAATTATTTCTCCAGTCACACTCCTATTCTGGAGGAAGAAGTAACCTGCCAGGCAGTCTGATTCTTCTGATAAGCATCTATGGTCAGAGCCATAGCCAGGTGACCTTGCGCCCCTGGCAGAACCGTCCAGGTTGTGCCCCCTGTTGTTGTTCAGTCGTTCAGTCGTGTCTGACTCTTCGTGACCCCATGGACCAGAGCACGCCAGGCACGCCTATCCTTCACTGCCTCTCGCAGTTTGGCCAAACTCATGTTAGTAGCTTCGAGGACACAGTCCAACCATCTCATCCTCTGTCGTCCCCTTCTCCTTGTGCCCTCCATCTTTCCCAACATCAGGGTCTTTTCTAGGGAGTCTTCTCTTCTCATGAGGTGGCCAAAGTACTGGAGCCTCAACTTCAGGATCTGTCCTTCTAGTGAGTACTCAGGGCTGATTTCTTTGAGAATGGATAGGTTTGATCTTCTTGCAGTCCATGGGAATCTCAAGAGTCTCCTCCAGCACCTAGCCATGGACAAATTAGCTCTTCTTCCCAAGTAGACCCGGAAGCCCAGTGGCGGGTCCAGCAGTCCCTCCGGCAGGTAGACCTGCTGTCGGTAGATTTTTGTTATTGTCTTGTTGGACCCCTCCAATTTTTGAAAAGCAGTAGTTACTCTTCTGTCGGTTGGTCAGGTGAAAACCACAGCAGCACCGTGGTGTCTGTTACTTGAATTCATAGGGACCAACTCCCAGGGACCGAGGTCCCTTTGCCTCCCCCCAATAAAACATTTGAGGGGTGGCAGGCCCCTCCTTAGTTGATGGGCATTGCCATTCAAATGGTGTGTTTGTGTGTGCCACATCATGTGATCAATTATGCAGGGCAGGGCTTACCTGCCCCAAAACCCCAAATATTTTATTCAAGTTGGCACCCTTGCTTGAATTGCACCCAGCTAAGTCATACTCATTGTAGAACCACCCACTGAAATGAATGGACATGACTAAATTAAGCCCATTGATTTCAAGAGGTCTAGTCTGGATATGAGTTAGTTTCATGCTCCTTTTCGTTCTTCATCTTTCACCAGAGAGCTCAGAGTTTACAAGGGGAGAAGAGTCACCAAGCCTTCCTCACTTTTAACTTTGCACATGCGTATAAAATATCTGTACAAATATTTTGGGGGTTGATCCTGAAGTTGAGGCTCCAGTACTTTGGCCACCTCATGAGAAGAGAAGACTCCCTGGGAAAGACCCTGATGTTGGGAAAGATGGAGGGCACAAGGAGAAGGGGACGACAGAGGATGAGATGGTTGGACAGTGTTCTCAAAGCGACTAGCATGAGTTTGGCCAAACTGCGGGAGGCAGTGAAGGATAGGCGTGCCTGGCGTGCTCTGGTCCATGGGCTCACGAAGAGTCGGACATGACCGAATGACTGAACAACAACAAGCCTCCCAACCCTAATTATTGATATGCCCCAATAAAGTAGCCATATACATAAAAGTTTGGAAAGTTACTGGTCCCAGGGCTTTTTGCATTCCTCTCCCAGAAATTTGTGGCACTTGAAGAACCTTAACAGGGAAAGTTTGTTGGGGAGAACCAACTCTTGTCCAATAGACATAAGCTTGGTCACCTGGTGCAGGTTCTTCACTTATCACAGGTGAGAACGCAAATGCACATTTGCTAGCAGCCATTGTATAGCTTATTCCCAGCAGCTCTTGCATTGGGTCCAACACTCCCAGACACAGGCATGTCGCGGAGGATGAGCCGATGATAAGAGCCCCTTTTCATCTTTCCTTCTCAGAAATGCTAATAGTCCATTTCACAGCCACCGACTCAAATGAGATTCCTACAAATGTAAATCGGCGTCTGACCCCCTTCGCGCTGGAACACCTCCACCGAGGCGGCTCATTTCGCATGAATCAGGATTCAAATGAACGGGGAGAAATGCATTCTGTAGCGAGGAACAGATCTTCAAAGTGTATTAAGAGGGCTGAAGAAAATGTTATCATTCACTTCGACAAGCATTTAAAAAATCAATAGCGATGAAAATGAAGTTCTAAATGAGCAAGTAAATGCACTGACTATCATTTCTACATAGCACAGACCCAGGTGCCCAGTGGTGGAGTTTGTTGTTGTTGTTTAGTCGTTTAGTCGTGTCTGACTCTTCGGGACCCCATGGACCAGAGCACGCCAGGCACTCCTGTCTTCCACTGCCTCCCGCAGTTTGGTGAAACTCAAGTTAGTAGCTTCGAGAACACTGTTCAACCATCTCATCCTCTGTTGTTTCCTTCTCCTTGTGCTCTCCATCTTTCCCAACATCAAGGTCTTTTCCAGGGAGTCTTCTCTTCTCATGAGGTGGCCAAAGTATTGAAGCCTCAGCTTCAGGATCTGTCCTTCCAGTGAGCACTCAGGGCTGATTTCCTTCAGAATGGATAGGTTTGATCTTCTTGCAGTCCATGGGACTCTCAAGAGTAATTCAAAAGCATCAATTCTCGGCAATCAGCCTTCTTTATGGTCCAGCTCTCACTTCCATACATCACTACTGGGAAAACCATAGCTTTAACTATACAGACTTTTGTCGGCAAAATGTCTCTGCTTTTTAAGATGTTGTCTAGGTTTGTCATTGCTTTTCTCCCAAGAAGCAGGTGTCTTTTAATTTTGTGACTGCTGTCACCATCTGCAATGATCATGGAGCCCAAGAAAGTAAAATCTCTCACTGCCTCCATTTCTTCCCCTTCTATTTGCCAGGAGGTAATGGGACCAGTGGTAGAGTATAGTTAAGACCAAATAATAATAATAATAATAATAATAATAATAATAATAATAATAATAATATACATGCAGAAGGTTCATGGTTCATTTAAAAGGACCAAATCATGTGGAAGAAATAGCTAAGTGCATCACAGTGGAGACCAGGGATGGGGAACCTCAAGACCAGTGGCCAAATCTGGTCCCCTGGGCTCTTGTATCTGGCCTCAGGACTCTACCTAGGCTGTCTTTCTTCTTCTTTGGCAATCACTTGTAGCTGAGTAAGATTGTCTTCCATTAACACGGTCTTAATGGTGAGTCCATAAGTGACTGTGGAGGCCAATTCTGGATCCACACGTCCTTCCACAGTGGGGACATAGGTTTCTAGGCAAGAGTTGATTATGATGAGGGTTTCCCAAGCGTCCCTTCCTCTTAGCACCTTTTGTCCTGAGTTTGAGTGTCTTCAAAGTCCATGACACCTTTGGTAAAGTTTGTTCTCCAACTGGAGCGCTTGCAGGCCATTGTTTCCCAGTTGTTTGTGTTTATTGTACTTTTTATTTAAAAGATTTTCCTTGAGACGGTCTTTAAATCTCTTTTGTTGACCACCAGCATTACACTTTCCATTTTTAGGTTTGGAATAGAGTAGCTGCTTTGGAACATGATAATCAGGCAACCGCACAACATGACAAATTCATCACCTAGGCTGTATACCTTCCCAAGCCACAGCTGGGGATGAAGGAGAAATTCAATATTTTTCCGTATTTTTTAAAAAAATTAAAAGTAGCCCTAAGACCAGAGGTCAGCAACCTAAGGCCCATGTTCTGTTTCCGGCCCATGAGTTTCCTGGAACCGGCCCACAGCTGTTCCGTGGATCAGCATTGGGATTCCATGCTTTTTTTCTTTTTGCGGTGCCATTTTTTTTCTCGCCGCGGGTACCGACTTCCAGGTTGGAAGAGCGCAGAAATAGCATATGCACCATGTGCATGGGCGCTCCTCGCCTGGAGGAGCTCCTGTAGGTGTGTGTACACACTATTTCCAGCACTCGACCCAGAAGAGCACCGGAAATAGCTTGAGTGCAGGTATGCACGGGTGCACACGCTCCGGCCCACCGAGAGGTCTGCCGTGGAGTGGACTGGCCTGGCCTCAAAAAACGTTGCTGACCCCTGCCTAAGACGGTTGGATGGCACCAAGCTTGTGCCAAACGTATTGCTCTGCTTGGACCACATCAGCAAGGCTGGGGTGTGTGTTTCTTGTTGTCTGGGCAACCCAGGACCTCCAAACATACTGCCCAGGCTTGCGCCCCAAGGAGGTCACTTCACTGCTGCTAATGCAGAGGTATGACTTCACCCCCAGAGGCGCACTCCATTGTCTCTCGAGACAGACGGGTGTGAACAACAAGACTTGTTATGAATTACAAGGACATTTGTTATGAATTACGAGTTAGTAGTGTTGTATACATCCATTTCTTAAAGTCAATGGAGCGAAAATGATATACCTCGCCGGGAATCTGGATCAAAGCAACCTAACAATGGCAAGTGAAAGGATCTGCAGATACTTTCTCCAGCCTCGCTTTAATAACACAGAATTTATGGTCCCATAGAGAAATTATCTAGCCATGGAAGAGATCCATAAATAATACAAACCCCCTCGATTCATGGATGTTGAGGGATAGTTTTGGAAGTTATTGCAGAGCTGCAGGCTGCACAGATGAATGATTATGCTAATGAACCCCGTGCGCTATTTTGATGGATGAAAAAGAGTCGCTGCAAGTTCTGTTCTCGTCCAGGAATTAGGAAGCTTTTGTTGGGTATTCGTGGACGTTCTGTCCTCCCGAGGTTATGCTAATGAACCCAAATCAATGGCTGAGTACAGAAAAAAAAATGAGTGGGTAGGTAGGAGGAATCGTAGCAAATTAAAAATGATCCAGCCAAAGTTAAGCACTTTTAAGGTACTTAAAGTGTGTGAATAAAGCCTATAAAATGGAATTCAATGTTGCAATGTTGCTCTGCTTTGATCACTGCAATATTTCTTCTTGCCAAATGGGGCAACCTCCTCTCTTGCCCTCTGCCACACCGTGCACTATTCTGGGGGTCCCCTGACCCTCCCATGTGGATTTGGGGGAGGTGTGGGGGATGCATAGAAGGAGGAGAGAAGGGAAAGTCCAGTTGTACTATAAGGAGTTTTTGTGCTGGTTTCTGCTATTGTGCCAGGTTAGTTTCATCTGCCCTAACTTAACTTTTTGCTTCATTCTATTAAATACAGTAGCTTTAAGGAGGTGTTGGAAGTATAATTGTACCTTGGTTCTCAAACGCCTTGGTTCCCAAACTCTGAAAACCCGGAAGTAAGTGTTCCGGTTTTCGAACATTTTTCAGAAGCCAAACGTCCAATGCGGCTGTCGGCTATTGTTTCCAGGGTGCCTGCACCAATCAGAAGCTGCGCCTTGGTTTTCGAACATTTCGGAAGTCAAATGAACTTCCGGAATGGATTAAGTTTGACGCTTTTGTTTTTGCTATTTATTTTGCGTTTTTGTTTTTGAGGCTTTTTCGGTTAATTTGTTTTTGTGGCTGTGTGGAACCCAGTTCAGCTACTGATTGATTGATTGATTATGTGACTGCGGAAATGGATAAAAGCCCCCCACCCCCATCCAAACAACAAGTATCATCAGTGCAGGTAAGAAATAATTAATTAATTGCTTAATTTTAATTTTTATCATCTACAATACCATCTTATTTATTTTATAGTAACAGTACATTGATTATTGCTTTCATTTTATGGATCAATGGTCTCGTTAGATAGTAAAATTCATGTTGAATTGCTGTTTTAGGATTGTTTTTAAAAGTCTGGAACGGATTAATCCATTTTGCATTACTTTCTATGGGAAAGCGCACCTTGGTTATGGAACGCTTTGGTTTTGGAACGGACTTCCGGAACGGATTAAGTAGTCAGATTCTTTATTCTTTGTTTTAGACATTTTTCAATGTTTCCTGGTGTTTTTAATTGGTTTAAATATGTCTTAACAGCAGTTTAAATTGCATTGTTTTACTGCTTAGGTACAAGTTACAAGAAAGGAGATTTGGACTAAACATCAGGAAGAACTTTCTGGTAGTGAGAGTTGCTTGACAGTGGAACAAACTCCCTTAGGAGGTGGTGGACTCTCTTTCCTTTAAGCAGATGGACACCTGTCATGTATGCGTTAACTGAGATTCCTGCATTGCAGGTGGTTGAACAAGATGACCCTCAGGTCCCATCCAACTCTACAATTCTATGAATTGTTTTTGAGGGCCACATTCCCTTCTGAACAACCTTCTGGGGGCCACACGCCAGCAAGTGGACAGGGTAAATGCAAACCTGATCAGAAAATTGCATGTAGCCTTTACCTTGGTATGGGATGCGGGTGGTGCAGTGGTCTAAACCACAGAACCTAGGGCTTGCCAATCAGAAGGTCGGTGGTTCAAATCCCCGTGACGGGGTGAGCTCCCATTGTTTGGTCCCTGCTCCTGCCAACCTAGCAGTTCGAAAGCACATCAAAGTGCAAGTAGATAAATAGGTACCGCTCCAGCGGGAAGATAAATGGTGTTTCCGTGTGCTGCTCTGGTTCGCCAGAAGCGGCTTAGTCATGCTGGCCACAGGACCCGGAAGCTGTACGCCGGCTCCCTCGGCCACTAAAGTGAGATGACCGCCGCAACCCCAGAGTCGTCCATGACTCAACCTAATGGTCAGGGGTACCTTTACCTTTACCTTTAACTTGGTAGTTCCTGCACACACTTGGTCCTCTCCATCCTCCATCCAGACTAGCAAGTGTTCAGGCATACATTCCACCCAATAAAGATATACTCACGGAGATTGTGAAGGGCCAATGAGGGGTGTGGTCAAAGGAGGGCGTGTGTGGCTTGTTGATAGTTCTGGGGGCCAGATAGAGAGTCCTTGAGGGCCACATTTGACCTCTGCCCTGAGGTTCCCCAGCCCTTTTTTAATTCTTTCAGTAATGAAGTATAGTGCAATGTGCACAGAACTTCTCTTGGAAAGGAAACACACCTTCTTTTTAGATATTGGTATTCAAGGCATACATCCCCGTTAATTTTGGGACTGCTGCCTAACTCTGGGTTGCTGATAAGAGGAATTATATCGTATTTATTCTGATGATTGGAGGCATCACACCAGCTAATACTACAGCTAATAAACCAATTAGTATTAAGTAACAATATCAAGCAAACCTAATTAGTAAATAATTGCAATCAGCCAATGGATTTTCTAATTGTTTATATTGAATTAGTGATGCTTAAAATTTCAGCAATACGGAATTTAAGTATCTGCACCCGTTTGCCAAATGCTCAGATTCAAGCCATGAATTTTATTTTTTCAGACCTATGCTGCAGTTGCGTAAACAAATAGGAGAGGCAGGGAGTCAAGGCTATCCAACAGTTTGGGGAAAAGCTCTCTGCCCATGTTCAGAGGCACTGCTTTCTTCATTGTAACTTCAAGTCTTTAAGGACAGACCTCATTTGATTTCAACATGGTGGGTTGTGATTTCTTGGAGAGACAGTATTTGGAGACAATACTGATGGTGAAAATGTGACCCAACAGTAGGGCTGCAATCCTAAGGACACTTACCCGAAAGTAACCACGCTGAATTTAATAGGATTTACTTCTTCTTGGAGTCATTTTTATTTGATTTTACAAATACAAAGTTATAATAGTCCAAATACATATCTATATACAGGGGTACCTCAGGTTACAGATGCTTGAGGTTACAGATGCTTCAGGTTACAGACTCCGCTAACCCAGAAATAGTACCTCGGGTTAAGAACTTTGCTTCAGAAGAAGAAGAAGAGTTTGGATTTGATATCCCGCTTTATCACTACCCGAAGGAGTCTCAAAGCGGCTAACATTCTCCTTTCCCTTCCTCGCCCACAACAAACACTCTGTGAGGTGAGTGGGGCTGAGAGACTTCAAAGAAGTGTGACTAGCCCAAGGTCACCCAGCAGCTGCATGTGGAGGAGGGGAGACGCGAACCCGGTTCCCCAGATTACGGGTCTACTGCTCTTAACCACTACACCACACTGGCTCTCTGTTCAGGATGAGAACATTACGGGTCTAATGTTCTTAACCACTACACCACACTACACTACTACACCACACTACACCACACTGGCTCTCTGCTCAGGATGTTTCAGGTTAAGAACGGACCTCTAGAACGAATTAAGTTCTTAACCCGAGGTGCCACTGTATTGAGATCACTCTGAATCTCATGACTTCCCCCAACCCCCTCCATGGGGGTCTCAACATTTACAACTGCATATTCTTCCATACTCTTAAGTTTTATATCAATCCATATTATCCATGGTATTTGTTACATTACAAGTGGAGTTACACTCCTGCTAATGTTTCCATCTGCTTACAGTGGTCTCCTAGATAACTTGGTTCCTGAGTTTTCCAGTCAGCTTTGCAATTTCAGCATATTCCATCAGCTTAGCTTGCCATTAATAGGACTTACTTCAGAGTAGATGATATTATGATGAGGATAACGATGGATGGGTGGATGGTGATTTATTACCCTCCCTTCACCAGGGTAGGTCACAACATTTCAAACTACATCATCAGAAACAGTTTAAACAAATTACAATCACAAGTACAGGGTGGTCTCCAAAAGCAGCTTTCTATCTCTTTGGTGATCACTCATAGCCAAATAACGGTGAGTCCGTAGGTGACTGTGGAGGCCAATTCTGGATCCACACGTCCTTCCACAGTGGGGACATAGGGCGGGAGTTGATCACGCTGAGAGTTTGCCAAACATTCCTTCCTCTTAGCTTGTTTCTCCCTTTCGTCCTGAGTTCGTGCTACTTGAATGTCCATGATTCCTTTGGTGGAAGCTATTCTCCAATTGGGACCCAGGTGGCGCTGTGGGTTAAACCACAGAGCGTAGGGCTTGCTGATCAGAAGGTCGGCGGTTTGAATCCCTGCCACGGGGTGAGCTCCCGTTGCTCGGTCCCAGCTCCTGCCCACCTAGCAGTTCGAAAGCACGTCAAAGTGCAAGTAGATAAATAGGGACCGCTCCAGCGGGAAGGTAAACGGTGTTTCCGTGCGCTGCTCTGGTTTGCCAGAAGCGGCTTTGTCATGCTGGCCACATGACCTGGAAGCTGTCTGCGGACAAACGCCGGCTCCCTCGGCCAGTAACGCGAGATGAGCGCCGCAACCCCAGAGTCGGACACAACTGGACCTGATGGTCAGGGGTCCCTTTACCTTTACATTCTCCAATTGGAGTGCTCACAGGACAGTGTTTTCCACTCGTGTCAAAGGCCAGGGTAAAGATTGTGCCGTGAATTGGTTATCTCAGGATCTGAAGCTGTTTCAGCCCCTTCTCACTCCCCATATGCTCCATTTGGGGGATTTCTATGGGCTGCCACTGATACCATTAGGGGGTGATACCAGCATCACTGTGTGGACAGAGGCTGGAATGGGCAGAGGGAAAACTCCATTAGGGTTGGGTGAACCTGACAATTTCAGCTTTTCTCGATTTCTCAGTTTCCAACACTTGGTTCATTCAAAAAGAAAAATTAATACTTGTATTCCACTTTTGCAGCAACAAGCATTGAGCTCAAGGAGGCTCACAATAACAAAAGCATTAAAAGTTAACAATCAGTAAATACTATCAAAAACACAGTGCCATAGAAATACCCCCCCAATCCATTAAATCATTAATATAATTCAGAACAAGCTCATAGCGATACAAAGTATCAGTTTAGTGAGCACCAGTTTAGTGAGTCTTACCACTTCGGTAAGTGTGTATAAGATTGAAGCTATAGTCACCTTTCTAGTTATAAAATAATTGTTATGCATTTTTTGTACGCACGACTTGGCAGGAGAGCTGCGTTGCAAAGTTCAGGAAAGTATGAATATCAAAGGGTGCCTGTGTTTTGATTTGTGTATAGTTTTGGAAGGTGCAAATTAGTTAAAAGGTAAAGGTAAAGGTAAAGAGACCCTGACCATTAGGTCCAGTTGCTGACTACTTTGGGCCGAGGGAGCCGGTGTTTGTCCGCACACAGCTTCCAGGTCATGTGGCCAGCATGACTAAGCCGCTTCTGGAGAACCAGAGCAGCACATGGAAAAGCCGTTTACCTTCCTGCCGGAGTGGTACCTATTTATCTACTTGCACTTCGTGCTTTCGAATTGCTAGGTTGGCAGGAGCAGGGACCGAGCAACGGGAGCTCAGCCCGTTGTGGGGATTCGAACCACCGACCTTCTGATTGGCAGTCCCTAGGCTCTGTGGTTTAGACCACAACGCCACCCGTGACCCTTCTGCAAATTTGGTAGTTTTGCCTTTAACTTTGAACTGAATCAGATTCCACATACACACCTCATTCCTACATTAACCCTGTGAAGAGAGTTAGGTTGTGAGCTTAAAGTGGGTGGCTTAAGGTTTCTTTTTCAGTGGCTGAGCAGTAAACCCAGGGCTCTCCAGTCTTAATTCAGCACTCTATCCACTGCAACACACCTGCTCTCAGAGCAAACTTTTAGGTTTTATAAATCTTCCTTCCTTCTCGAGATACCTAATAGTCCTGGCAAAATGATCCTCCACTTTTGAAGGACAGATAAATCAAAGACTTAGCGAGAGCAATTTAGAAAAGACAGGCATTTGTATCCAGAGCATCTCATCTCCACGCACAGCCTGGAGCAAGCACATTCTCCAGCCTTTAATATTGATAACCAACACATCATCCAACAGGGTGTGTGTGTGTGTGTGTGTGTGTGTTGGTAAGACCGACATAAAATGGAAGAAAGGGTGCCCTGCATCAAAATTCACTAGGAAGAAAACTTGGGAGATTTCTGTGAGTTAGGGAAGAGTAAAGAAGATAACTTTAATAGATTTCCTTTTCTCCTCTCTCATTCCCACCCTCTCCCGTTGCTTATCTTGATTTAAAACTGATTCATTTATAGAGCCGATAAAACTGCAGACTCCCAAAGGACAGAGCTATGTGAGGACATGGTTGGCAAACCGTGGTGATAATATCTTAGAATGCAAACTGGGTGTGCAGTGTGTGTGTGTATGTGGGGGGAAGGTTGGATAAATTTTATTCACTTCGCATTTAAATCTAACCAATTAGCACTTCCTGAAAGGATGTGCAAACAGGAGCACAGCAAATCCTCTGAAATCAGCGCTTTCTGCATTTTGCAGTACAGTCATACCTTGGAAGTCGGACGGAATCTGTTCCGGAAGTCCGTTCGACCTCCAAAACATTCGGAAACCAAGGCGCAGCTTCCAATCGGAGCCAACCGGAAGCCAATCGGAAGCTGTGGAAGCCCCATCGCACTTTCGGCTTCCAAAAATAGTTCGCAAACCGGAACAGTCACTTCTGGATTTGTGGCGTTCAGGAGCCGAAATGTTTGAGGAGTAAGCTGTTCGAAAACCAAGGTACAACTGTTCATTTCTCCAGCCAAGTCGGGCATATACTTGGGTAAAGTGTGCAAGAAGATGCATATAATAAGGAAGAAAACATGCAAATATGTATTCTGTTATGGAAAACTGTCTGCAGAAATGTGTGTGTGCATATAAAATGCTATCCATGTTTAAAAAGCAATTAAATTATTGTCTGTCCACCCCCCCTCTGTTTTTAGCTGTTCTTATTTTTATCTGTAAGCTGCTTGACTCCCTGTCAGGGAAAATGGTGGGGTGTAAATTATTATTATTATTATTATTATTATTATTATTATTCCTTCCCTTTGAGGTTTTTAAGCAGAGGTTGGATGGCCATCTGTCATGGATGCTTTAGCTGAGATTCCTGCATTGCAGAGGCTTGGGTCCCTTCCAACTCTAAGACTATTATTATTATTATTATTATTATTATTATTATTATTAAGCAAGGCTGCATACCATAATGTGTATATTGGGAAAAGTTCACACTAAAATGCTGTTGCATTTTCACAAGTTTTAAAAAACAGATATTTAAGAATTCAAACTGATCTGGAAATGCGGAGAACTGAGCTTAAGCTTGGGAAAGCAATGAGAAACAGAGAGAAATCAAAACTGGCAGATGCGCCCGTCCTCTGTGAGTGATGTCTGCTAACTCAGGAAGGCCAAGACAACCCTGGAAAATACGTTGTTACTGATTTAACTCAGTGCTTCTCTTCTGGAGACATTCCCCCATAGCCCCGTTTCATTTCCAACACCTGACGGCATGCTCTCTCTTCTCTTTCTGCGCCTGCCAGGCCTGGTAGTGAATATTTTAAAAGCCACAACACGATTGCCGTGCATCTCTCTCCTTTTCCCTCTCTGCCTTCCTCCTTTCACTCGACACTCAGTAGCATCCCTGCAGGGCTGGGAATTGGGTGGCAGGTGCAGTTCTCCTGCAGAGGGCGCCAAGCAAGGGGGTGCAAAACCGAGAAGCCACATAGTTGAGAAGCTTCATTTGGGGGCACTAAATTTTGGCCTTGCACAGGGTGCCATATCACAAAAGATCACGCAAGTCCACCCCTGATTCCGGCTACCCTCCCCACATCACTGCATCCCCATCCCTGCTACTAAGGAACAGCCATAGCTCAGGGTCAGAGCATTTGCTAACCATGCACAAAGTCCCTGTTCCACCCCCCAGCATCTCCTCCTCACTCCCCACAAAAAAATTATTTTATACTTTTCAGGTTTATACATTTCACTGATTTTACAATCATTTTGACGTTTCAAAACTTGACTTCCTTCCCCCTCTTTCTTTCTCCGGCTCCTTAAATTTATTTTTAAAATCTTCTGCATATCCTAATTAACTTACTTTGCTTGTTTATTCATCTTCTTTGAATACATACTCTCACAAAACTGCAGGTTATTACAATAATCCTGCCAATGCTTTTACCTGTTTGCAATTTATCTGTAAATATTCAATGAGCCATTTCCGTTCTTGTTATCTTGATTTCTTATTCTTCCGGTAAGTTTTGCCATTTCTGCATATTCCGTAAGTTTTTGTATCCATTCTTCCTTTGCTGGGACTTCTGCTTCTTTCCATTTTGAAGAAAGAAACATTCTTGCAGTTGTAGTTGCATACATGAATAAGTTTCTATACAGTTTTGGTAGTTCGGTCCCTATAATTCCCAAAAGAAAAGCTTCTGGGGTTTTGTTTTGTTTTGTTTTGTTTTGTTTTTGTTTGTTTTTTACAAAAGTAATTTTAAACATCCTTGTCATTTCATTATATATCATTTCCCAGTAAGCTTTAACCTTACTGCAAGACCAACACATATGATAAAAAGAACCTGCTTTCTCTTTACATTTCCATCACTCGTAATCTGGGGGACCGGGTTCGCTTCCCCGCTCCTCCACATGCAGCTGCTGGGTGACCTTGGGCTAGTCACACTTCTTTGAAGTCTCTCAGCCCCACTCACCTCACAGAGTGTCCGTTGTGGGGGAGGAAGGGAAAGGAGAATGTTAGCCGCTTTGAGACTCCTTCGGGTAGTGAAAAGCGGAATATCAAATCCAAACTCCTCTTCTTCTTCTTAATAAAAATCTCTTTAAAAAATAAAAAAAGAATGTGCTTCAAGTCCCTGTACAGCTCCTTTGCACCCCATTATGCCCCACACTTGACACCACACTTTTCATCATCTGTATCTGCTTAGTACAGCTCTTGGGGGCCTTTGACCCTCCAGGTGTGTTTGGACCACAACTCCCATCATCCCTCACCGTTGGCCATGCTGGTTGGGGCTGATGGGAGTTAGAGTTCCCAGTAACATCTGGAGCTCCTATTAAAAGTTTGGTTTTCATTAATTATGACACCTTCAAGGCTCACCCAAGTCTGCAGGAACTTGGTCCTAACTCTGAATTCAGTGATTCCCCCCCCCCCCCAGTGCAAATTCTGAAATAGAAACAAGTGAGCTGATGTTCTTGGAAGACAAAGTGGCATGATTCCCTGAAATTTGGCTGTGTGGGCGTCTTTATGACTCCGAGAACGTACCCCTCCCTTAATGGCCATGTTTGATTACAAAGTTAGTACCAAAACATTTTAATAGCCTGTACAGGAGACAGAGCTCTCCTATGGCCAATAACAGGGAGAGAACATTGCAATGTGTTGCCAGGAAACGTTCTTTTCTGACCAGCTGAAGCACTAAAAGTGTGCTTCGGAGATTTTCACACAATTTCCTGCCTTCATAACAACTGCATGTTTGATTTAGTGACATTATCGCTGCGATCCTTTACACGCTTGCCCAGAATTATGGTCAGCTAAAGTCAGTGGGCCTTCCTTCAGTGTACAGACACATACTATGCCAGTTAATTACTGAGATTTATAACATACCACCTTCCTGGGAGGTTAAAAGCAGGCATCAATAGCTGAGGCATATGTGAATAGCCTACAAAATATAAGGAATGCTACAGTTCATCTCGGGCGTGGGGGAACACAATGCTTTTTAATTTTTATGTAGACCACATCAAATTCCAGGAATTAAGCGGTGTATAAATAGTAGGCATACAGAAATAAATGTTCAATGGAGACTTCATCCCTCCCCATGAACAACACAGGATGGATTGTGTCCCATACTTTTTATCAATTTCCATTTTCCACTTTCCAGGCTCTGAGGATCCTAGTGTCAGGATGCTGTCAGTGTCTCTCAGCAGGCTGCCCAGGAAAGTATAAAGACAAGGAAAAGTTTCTTACAGTCCTTTTTTATTTCAATCTTTACAGAGAGAGGCTGTAGAACTCTGCCTCTTGGATAATGGCAATGTCCTGTGTCAATCTCCAACCCCTGTCTCTCCCACTTCCTCATTCGTCATTCTCATCACCTCCTCTATGGGTGCTGCTACGTGCCCTCTGTCTTTGAGCTCTTTGCTCTCCTACTTTTAAGGCTCGCCGGGTTCTAGAAGATGGAGGGTCTGCCATGCTTTCTAGTGACAACATGTCAGCCAGGTATTGCTCTGGTTCTGCCTGCTCCCACTCTCCCATTATTTCCCAACTTTCCTCTTCATCTGCCTCTGAGCTGTGACTTCCTGCAAACCACTGTTGTCCCGCCCATTTTCTTAAATTTGAGTCCCCAAAAATAAGGGGCGTCTTATACATGGGGGTGTCTTACAGAAGGAAAAGTACGGTAATTTGATAGAATCATAGAATCATAGAGTTGGAAGAGACCACAAGGGCCATCCAGTCCAACCCCCTGCCAAGCAGGAAACACCATCAAAGCATTCCTGACAGATGGCTGTCAAGCCTCTGCTTAAAGACCTCCAAAGAGGGAGAATCCACAACACTCCTTGGCAGCAAATTCCACTGCCGAACAGCTCTTACTGTCAGGAAGTTCTTCCTAATGTTTAGGTGGAATCTTCTTTCTTGTAGTTTGAATCCATTGCTCCGTGTCCGCTTCTCTGGAGCAGCAGAAAACAACCTTTCTCCCTCCTCTATATGACATCCTTTTATATATTTGAACATGGCTATCATATCACCCCTTAACCTTCTCTTCTCCATATACTGTCTTCCTCTTCCTCTATACTGTCTTCCACTTCTTCCTCCCTGGGAGGTGGTTTCCACCATTCCTCCTGTGCCCACTCCCTGGACAAGACCTGGGGGAAGCTCAGAAACTTTGGGCAAAACTTTAAAAAAAAAAAAAAAAAAAAAAACTTTGGTAGCTCAACAACTTCGCCACCCCCACCCCCCAAATGCTCCACAATTTTTTCTTTCTTTCAGATTTTCACTTTTAGGAATATGGCAACCCTACATGTATAAACCATATAATCAGGCTCTTCTTATTTTTTTTTAGTAAACCTCATAGGAGTGACTCCCAGCTGAATGTGTAGAGGACTGCCTGCGCAGTGATAGCTATTAATTAATAGCCTATTTCTACTCCTCTGTCTACAATGTATTTTGTTATTGAAAAATGATCTACATGACCAATGCTGGTTAAAAAAAATAAATCTGTTTGCCACCTGGGTTGAAGGATCTCCCATTCAAGTCCTGACCAGTCCCTGATTCACTTAACTTCAGCAGGGCTGCCATACCACAGGTCTTCAGACCATGCCCTACACTTCATGCCTCTCTGACTCAGCCATTAGCAGCGCGAGCTGTTCAAGTACCAATTCTGAAATGCTGTGTCATTAATTTGAGCACGGAGGAGTAAAAGAGCATTTGGCAAAGAGGGTGGCAATGGATCACGACCCTTTGGATTAACGATCTCATTAAGTCCGGCTTCATGGATATTAGGGAAATTGGAAACAAGTCTCTTCCAGTCATTATTTAACAATTATGATAATACACAGAAAGGTGACATTTGTTCTTAAAGCCCTTCTGCATTTTTAATAAGGATTCATTAAAAAAAATAAAAAATGTCCCTTGAACATTGATGATAGGTTCCTAATAGACTAGGATGCCCTAGTCATTCGGAGTCAATTTTCTCATGAAACGATGTGAAAATTGAGTCTGCTCAGAAATGAGAGCTGAAAAAAATGGGCCCTCATCTTTATCTAACTTAAATGTAATGCAGAGTTGGCATGTTGGGTTATTATTATCATTTATTAAATTTGTACACCACCCTTCTTCGGTTCACGACATAAATTGTCATTTCCGGTCCCAGGGCACACTGGTTTTAAACTGACAGCATTGGGGTAGTGGTTAGAGCAGATCTGGGGGGAACCGAGTCTGCATCTATATTAGAATTGTTTTTAATTGCCCTTATATATGGAATTGTTTTAGATCTTGTGGTTGCAATGCTTAATCCCCAATGTGTTTTCCCACTGTGAGCTCCTTTGGGAGTTGGGCTCTTCAGATACTGTTTATTTATATACTTATTACATATATAGCCCATTTTTCATCTGAGGAGCTCAAGACAGCATGCATGGTTCACTCCTTTTTTAATCTTAACAACAATCCTGTGAGGTAGGTATGGCTGAGAGAGAGCGCGACTGGCTCATGGTTATCCACTGAGTAGGGATTTGAACCCTGGTCCTAGCACAATTCCCACCATCCCTGACCAATATGTTAGCTGGGGCTGATTGGAGCTCCAATAACATCTTGGGGGAGTGACGGTTCTTTACCCCTAGGTCAGAGTGTTGGGACTGGAGTTCAAATCCCTACTCAGCATGAAGACCTGTGGATCATCTTGTGCCAATAACTATCTCTCAGCCTAAGACATAACGAGGTGAGAAGAAAATATGCACTGCTACTTGACAAAGGAATCAAGCTTCTTGTGGGGGAATAAAAGCACAACAAACGAACTGCAGCGTGCTACCAAGTGTACGATGGTTGCTAGCATTCGTTGGAAATGGTAGGGTGGGAGGTTGGGAGGCCACCAGTAGGTGGAGCTATAGCAAATGGTAGAGCCAACAGTTTCACCCTCCCATCCCATTCCCTGCTGAGACAAAGGAGGAGGAAACTGACAGGCAGCGAGAACAGACTTAGGTTGTGTGGGATGTGATCCAGGAGAGTCAGTCAAGTACAACATTCCTTGTAATGCTAGAGAAGATATACGAGGGAATTTTTGGTCCAGCCAGTTGAAACTTCCTGTTCCTTCTGGCTGGAGCATCCTTCCTTTTGCATGTGATAGAAGTTGGGCATGACCTAACCTATACTGGTAACAAAAGGACAGGTCACGCAGCACTCTCTCTCTTTTTCGCTTTTTCGTTTGACCAGCTTTTAGCTAGAACTGCTCTGCTAGCTCTTTCAGGTAGCAGAGGCACTGGGATTACCCCCCCCCCACTTCCCATATGGGGTAGACCCACATGTACATATTTGTAACTTTAAGCCTATAGCCTGCCTTCAGGGATCACACTGTGCTCTGCCTGATCATGAGTAAACATTCTTTTTATTGCTTATGAATAAGACTGTCATGTCTTTATTCTTTTTAAGAGGGATTCAAGGGAACTTACCAGGAACGTACAATTCAATCTGAGACAGACTGAAATGCATAATAGTGAGAGGCTCACACGAGCCTGCAACCTGCTATCTGCTGTGCATGTAAAAAGGGGGGGGGGCGCGTAAACTCTGCTAAGTAAAGGAACTCGCTAGCACAAGTTAAGAAGGATATTAATAAGCAATATATCCTCTCCTGCCACCCTGAACATTCCCACAGGTTGGTGGTGTGGTGTCCCATTCATTCTAATGGAAGAGCCTCCATTGTCCCACATTGGTAGGTGCATAATTTGATTCTTTATAGCTAAGTAGCCATTAAAATCTCTGGGAGCAATCCACTAGCCCTATGCCCTTCTCAAGCCACTGATGCTGCCGATGGACGAAGAGAGCACCAGTGATGGATTAAGCGGGCAGCTGTTTCGTGTGATATCCATTCCCCTGTTGTTATCCCTCTCCTTACACCCTGTGCTTCAGCCTCTCTTCCAAATGACACCTGAACAGGTGGCGTCTGCTTAACTTCACATCATCAGTGATAACATTCTTCAACTCTGCCCTGCCTGGTTAACGTGGAGCCAAATGGCGGCGGCGTATCTCCCACGGCGAGATCTTCCGAGCTGCATCTCCCAGGGCTGTAATCAAAACCACCCGATTGTTTCCCCTGAATAGATTCGCAAAGGTAATTTCTTTCAGTGGTTCACCAAATGGCTGGATGGGTAATTTATGTAGAGTGGACATTGGAGACCTCATCATCTTAAAGCTGTGTGGCACATTCCAGTAGATCAGATGCTAGGAAATAATTAAAAGGAATGGATGGTTTCTAAGGCAATTAATAGAACGAAATTGACACTCCATTCGCATTTTGCGTTAGGTTTTCAGATGAAGGCGAGAAGGGCCAAAAGCAAATGAGCTGATGAGCATTAAGGAAATGGCCAAAGCGGCGGAAATGTAGTTCTATCAAAGCCTCTGGGTCCTTGAATAAATTTTGTGGTGCATGATCAGGGCTGACCTTAATAGATGCAGCAAAAGAGGAAGAAAAATAACATGTGTTGCAAAGGAAAGGAGGAAAAATAGGACCGGCGACCAATTAAATATTATTTAGCTGATTAACCACTTACCTTTTAACTGATTAATTGCTTCATCAATTGATTAAACTGAAATACATTTGCATATTAGAAGCCCTCATGTGTGCTTCCAAGTGTAAGCTAACTTATCATTTAATAAGTGAAACCTATAAAAGGACACATTCTACTCATGTAAAAACATGCTGATTTCCGGACTGTCCGTGGGCCAGATTTAAAAGGAGATTGGGCCAGATCCGGGCCCCGAACCTTAGTTTGCCTACCCATGGTATATAGTAATTCAGCTACATTGGTAAAGAAACAGCAATTTGAATGCACTATAAACATGGAACACCAGATGGTGCCAGAGAGCAGGAAATTTTAAAACAAGGTTTTCCATAGGGATTTCTTTCTTTTGTTATAACAATCTAATTTTTGACTTATTTATAGTGGCCCCCCCCCCATGTCTAGATCCACCCTAGGATTGGAGTCTTTGGCACTCTACTCCATTGTCTAGCAGCTTGTACTGTCAGGAAGTCCTTCATAAAGTTTAGCCAAAATCCCCATTCCTGTAATTCAGCTTCTTCACTGCTTTGAGTCCTACCCTAGAGTAAATGAGAACCCTAAAGTTCAGTCACCTATGACACAGCCATTACAGTATTTCTAAAGGGAAAAGTTTTTCTCCCTCTCTCATATCGCTAGAACTCATGGATGATTCAGGACAGAGGAAAGAAAATACTTTTTCACTCAATCAGGATATCTTGTTTGTTGTTGTTTTTGGAAGACCATTTATAGTACACAGCTGGTTGCCTAAAGGCTGTACTTGCCCATAGTCACCTGCCAACTGGTCCATCACTTACTGCAGAAGGGTTTAATGCCTAACCTTATGTAGTTTGAACTGTTTGCCAGGCAGTAGATAACTGCAACCTTCCTTCAAGAACCCCCTGTTAGTGACAAAGCAACAACGGAGTCAGCCACATCAAACAAATTTCTAGCTTCTTTGCCAGAAGGAGGAAAAACAGTGTATGTGACCCATATCTTAAAAAAACAACAACCTCAATGTCTGATTTAGCCAGAAATTTCACATCTTCCTCTCTCTTTCTCTTTTCTAATTGATGAGGAAAATTACACACTTTAGAAGTCGGCCTTGGCAGGCGTAGCAGAAACAGACCGTTTTTCTCATGCCCTTCAATTCAGTTCCATCAGTTCTCTTTTCACTGCAGGTTTAGGGGTGAAGAACAGATGCATCTAATTTGTTTCAGGTGGGGGTCAGTAGATGAAGCACAATGGACACCTGTGGTAGGTAGGAGACAGAATGTTTGCTATTTGGAGCAAGTCTTGCTTATTTATTTACTTTTGGCTGAGCAAAGTGGTCCACCTCTCTGGCTTGGCATTCACCATTTGTAAGAGACTATGTCTCCTGTTGCCAAAGAGAACCGTTCTGCCTTCAGTTTGGTTCATCACACAATAAACCTTGGCTCATAAGTCAATGGCTCCGCGCCTCAATGGGTATGTTCTACCTCCACTGCCATGTGCAGTATGCATATGAATATCAAACTGTGTGCATGCTCCCATTTACTCTGCATTCAAAACACCTGCACTGCTGGTTGGGGAAGTGTTATACACACAACTAGTCACAATCCATATCTAACCAGCATCTATCCTGCAATTTCTTAGGATATAATGCATTTTGAAACCAAGCCTGATGAGGAACAGTTTAAGGAGCTGGGTTTTTGTTGTTTTTTAGCCTCGGAAAGAGGAGCTAGAGAGGGCATTCCACTGCCATGATGCCAACGCTCACACACCAGGTGGGGAATTGGGAGCAGACATGGAGGAGGAGGAGGAGGAGGAGGAGGAGGAGGAGGAGGAGCCTGCCATGCTCCACACAATTCCTCCTCTTGCCCATGCGACATTGGGCAGGGAGGAGGAGATGGAGAAGGGCCACAGGATTTGGGGGGAGACCAGCCCTCTCCTTGAAAATTTTTTTTGGGTGGACTGAAGACCCCTAAGCCCATACCACTTGGCACATCTGATGCCCGTTGGCCACAGATGAACTGAGTGTTAATCCAAAGAAGTTGGGATATTAATTTATAGACTCTTTCCCAGTACCTTCAAAGGAAGGGGCATATGCTTCTATGAGTGCCCAGTAATTTTTTGCAGCCATGCAGGAGTGAATATGTGAAGTCTTATTTTCTTAGCCCCATACAGATGTAACTGATGGGTGGAAGAAGAAGAAGAAGAAGAAGAAGAAGAAGAAGAAGAAGAAGAAGAAGAAGAAGAGTTTGGATTTGATACCCCGCTTTATCACTACCCGAAGGAGTCTCAAAGCGGCTAACATTCTCCTTTCGTTTCCTCCCCCACAAAAAAACACTCTGTGAGGTGAGTGGGGCTGAGAGACCTCAAGGAAGTGTGACTAGTCCAAGGTCACCCAGCAGCTGCATGTGGAGGAGTGGAGATGCGAACCCGGTTCACCAGATTACAAGTCTACCACTCTTAACCACTACACCACACTGGCTCTCAAAGGTCTTCTCCTTCTTCTTTGGCGATTACTCGTAGCCAAGTAAGATTGTCTTCCATAAAGACAGTTTTAACAATGAGTCCATAAGTGCTGTGGAGGCCAATTCTGGATCCACACATGCTGAAATCCCCAAAGAGGAGAAAAATGGGTTCCAGGCCAGCTATTGCATAGTCAGTTGAGAAGGACGAAAACAAAAATAAATGGGCTTGATATCCAAAAGCCACTGAAGGAGAAGCCGTTGTTGCTCTTTTCTTTTTCCAGGATTGCTACAGCCAGTCTGTGCACTGATTCCCACATGGCTTGACATCAGAGGCTGTTCAGCTCATTCTTCTGGAACGATATTCTAGGCTGGCTAAGCTAATGAGTTCTTTGGATTGGAAGAGAGAGAGAGGTTTTACTTCTACAGAGGCTTGTAAATACTGAGCATGAAGCACTCTGACTAAGTAGTTGCACGCTTCCTTTCTCATCTTGGACCTAAGGCCAATTGCTTCCACTTGTGCTATGCCAAAATCTATCTCCAAGTTTTCCAAAGTTTTCTCCTGCAAAAGAGGCTTCCATTTTCTTGCCTCATCCCCAGGACACTGCAGAGTTTCTTCCCGATGCCTGCAGTTGTGGGGTTTCGAGTTTACTTTATGATTGCAGCTTGTAGGTGGATATATAATGTTCAGCTGATAAATTGTGTCTGTCTAATGTACGAGGACATTTCTAATCCTAAAGGAATGTAAACTTTAGTTCGTTTTGTGGGTATAGGTTTGTTTTACAGAATTACTCCCACTGGATTTATGTTGAAGAATTTCCAACCTCCCTCCCTTCTGGTATGTAACCTTTTGGCCCCTTCTGTTAGTTATGGCTTCAGGATACAGAAAGAGGTAAAAATCCATATTTATGCTACACACAGGTGGCTCTGAAAAGGAGAATCTTTTACTCCTACCCTTTGATATCTGTGGCTTCTCCTGCTCAGGCCACATGCTGCGGAACGCTCCTATAACCCCAAATCCATGCCATCAAAAAAACATTAACTCCCAGTGAAATCCACACGGTTATCTTACCTAAGTGAAAAGTCATAAATTAAACCTTGGTGTTTGCTTAGTTGGAGCTGCAGCAAAATGTTGCCGTCATATCTCACCTCTTTGCAAGACTGCTCCTTTTCAGGGATCCTTCCGATCAATCCATGCTTTCCTGCAGGATATTTTGAGCTGTCTGGAGCACAGGCCATCCCATATCCCTCGCTTTCCCCCCTCGTTCTGACTGGCAGTGAATATTTCATGGGTTCTCAGCATGCAGAGCCCTCAGTCAGCTGTTTGGGGGTGGGTTCACCTAATAATAATAATAATAATAATAATAATAATAATAATAATAATAATAATTTTTTATTTATACCCCACCCTCCCCAGCCAGGGCCGGGCTCAGGACGGCTAACACCGAATATAAATTACAATAAAATGTAATAGACAAAAAAGAAAAAAGAAAAAACATAATTAAAATATGGCTTAAAATGCAGCTTAAAATGCAGCCTCATTTTAGTTGTAGCCCATAAGTCAAGACCATAAAGGGAGGAAACATCAGATATTCACCCGAGCCAGCTATCCATGCTGGTCCTACATGGGCCAGCAAAAAAGCCAAGGGAAAATTTATATACCAAATCCCATATAAGGGGTCAGAGTGAGTCCAAACTGTAGGCAAGGCAGAACAGCTCCATCTTGCAGGCCCTGTGGAAAGATGTCAAATCCCACAGGGCCTTGGTCTCTTGTGACAGAATGTTCCACCAAGTCAGGGCCAGTGCTGAAAAGACGATTCTAACCTCCTTGAGGCTCGGGACCTCCAAAGTGTTGTTATTTATGGACCTTAAGGTCCTCCTGAGGCATACCAGGAGAGGCAGTCCCTTAGCTTAAAATAAGACCCATCTATAAACCTCAGAACTGTAGAATTGTACCCCAAGGGTCATTTAGGGACCCCAAGGGTCATTTAGTCCAACGCTCTGCAATGCAGGAATCTCAGCTAAAGCATCCATTATAGATGTCCATCTGACCTCTGCTTAAAAACCTCCAAGGGGAAAGTGTCCCTAATCTTCCTCACCTTTTTTTCCAGAATGATGAGGAACCATGTGTGAGAAGTCTTGGGGTTTGCTCAGTCAACCAGCTACGTATCCACATAACAGTAACCTCATCCAGCCTACATTTTATCAGCTTCTCAATGCTTTTCAATGGCAATGTTTTGGCTACAACCCTATTGGCAGCTAGGCATGGAGGAGACGTTTGATTAACAGATCTCTCAAATTCACACTTTTTGAAACAATATGAGAACCAAGCACAGCAATCTTTCAAGAAGTGCTCTTAACTGAATTTTGCAATGAAGTTCTCCAACGATACAATGTTCACGAAGAAATGCATATGCTAGGGGAAAGTGTTTTAAAACAACTAATATATTCATGAAAATAACATGCAAAACCTCATTATATTAGGAATAATGCGGAAGAATTGCGTTTAATAATGAAAACTTGAGAAACTGAGACCTTTCCATTTCTAACGAACACTCGCTCTTAGAACAAACAGCTCGGTCTTAGAAAGAATAGTGATGTGTTGCCAGCCTAGGGATAGATGACTCTTCCCCAACCCCTGAGAAAGGCTTTGTAATTGAAGGGTACTATACAACAGATAGCTGCCAATATTTTCACGCTTCTTCCCCATTTGTCAGTGAATATGCCTTAGTTTCAGTGCCACTCGGCCTTGAGCACAGTTTACGGGGATTTTCTCATGCCTTAATACAGTGACCAGGAATGTGCAAAACATTCCTGATTGTTTTGTAGAAGTTTCTGCCTTGCTGAAAAGTGATGTTGTAAATTTGTGGCGTTGATTTACAGAAGCAGATTTGTCCTTTTCTCGAGGGTGGAATTTTTCATGTGGCTAGTTCCCTTGGTAATTCACAGCCAGCAGAAGTGAACATTGTCTGTTGTTTGCCACTGCTTGCTATTGTTCCTCGTGGAAGTGCTGTGTGACTTACTATCTCATAAACTCAGTTCCTCAAGTCCTCCCCAGCTTTGCTACTGGGTGGCCTATTGTTCATTCTTCTGCAAATCTGTGAAATTGCACAAGGTTTTGCATAATAATGCCCCCTCTTCCTTTCACCCAATGTATGGTTACTGTTTCTTTGTCGCACTGATCTATAGATATGAACATGCTTCTTTTGCTTTGGGACTCAAAAACTCAGAGATGCTCATTGCATCCTTAATTGTTGGTTTCCTGAATAATGACTGTGTACTGGAGAATCAGCTTGGCTTAACTAATAACAACTTGGCTTCCTGGTGGAGCAGTCTCTTGGACGTCTGCTGGTTTTAATCGCTGTGAAATTGAATAGCAGAAAGGACAGCAAACCAGTTAAAATTACTGATGTCCCGAAATGGGGCAGGAAGAAGGTGATGTAGAGGGAACAGCTGGCCAAATGCGGATGCACTTCAGTCTGGTGAGCAACAGAGTGGAGGTTGCTGCAAAGCTGCTGGGGTGGTGATAGCAAAACAGTCATGTTGGGAAGAGAATTAAAAGCTGAGTGTTCAACTGAATCAAAGGACAAATGTATTAATTTTACAGCGTGGTATGCGTAAAGAATGGGATGCGGGTGGCACTGTGGTCTAAACCACAGAGCCTAGGGCTTGCCGATCAGAAGGTCGGCAGTTTGAATCCCCGCGATGGGGTGAGCTCCCGTTGTTCGGTCCCAGCTCCTGCCCACCTAGCAGTTCGAAAGCACGTCAAGTGCAAATAGATAAATAGGTACCGCTCCGACGGGAAGGTAAATGGCGTTTCCGTGCACTGCTCTGGTTCGCCAGAAGCGGCTTAGTCATGCTGGGCACATGACCCGGAAGCTGTTTGTGGACAAACACCGGCTCCCTCGGCCTATAGAGCGAAATGAGCGTCGCAACCCCAGAGTCGTCCGCGACTGGACCTAATGGTCAGGGGTACCTTTACCTTTACCTTTATGCTTAAAGAAAATGTTATGAAAATGATGTATAGGTGGTATTTAACACAAGTTAAACTGGCTAAAATTTACAGAACAAAAAAGGAATGTTGGAAATGTAAGGAAAAGGAAGGGGCACTTTTTACCATATGTGGTGGACATGTAAATGTTGATTTAAGCCAGGATCTATCCAGGTCTTGTGCCCCACTTCGTGCCCCGACTGGGCCAGGCGATAAGACTGGAACACCTACAGCTCAATCATAAATATCTGGACTCAAGACTGTCTGTCATGAGCACCCTCACTTCCTCAGAGGTCGAATAAAGCGCTGGCTATTTTAACTTGAAACAGTTCTTCTTTATTTTTCTACAAGCTACAATATATACATAACTATACAGCCTGTGTGGCTAGGTTTTCTTCCACACATCTTATCTACAGAACGAACCCTGTCTAACACACACAGTGAAGGTCACATTCTGTCTGGCAGAGAAGTTAATTAGGAGATCAAAGACTCAGTTCCCTCCCCCTTCTCTCAGACCATAAGTCACACGATTCTCACAAAGGGAGGGGGTGAAATACTAACATACTCCCCCATTTCATCCCGAGGTTTGGGAGAATCTAACATAACTGTAACTGTTTAACATATATACCAAGTTGTTCCTTGTTCACAGCCTTAGTCAATACATCAGCAGGAATTTCCTTCCCTGGTACATATGAAACCTTCACAACATTTTTCTGAATACATTCTCTGGCGCGTTGTAATTTTATCTGCAAATGCTTTGTTCTTTGCTTGCAACCTTCAGAATGTATCAGTGCTATGCAAGATTTACTGTCCTGGTATACATTAACTGGACAAGTAATTTTCAGTCTAATGTCTTGGCATAGCTGCAGTAACCACTCAATGTCCATAAGTGAGTGAGTTAATGCATTGAGCTCTGCTTCGCATGAACTCAAACTTACAGTCGCTTGCTTTTTACATGCCCAATCAAAAACACATTGGTTGTACATATAACAGATACCTGAAGCGCTTTTTCCATCAACTGCGTCACTTCCAAAACTGGCATCCGTGTAAATTTCTAGACCACCTGACTTCTGGCTAGAAAGACGCAAGCGATAGTGCATAGTACCTTTAAGGTAGTTCACAATGCGTTTGAGCGCTTTAAAGTCTTGCACTGTGGGATTGTTTGAATATCTGCTGAGCAGATTTACACTAATGGCAATATCAGGCCTGGTACATCTAGCTATGAAACTTAGCTTGCCCAATATGCTCCGAAACAATGTGACATCAGGAAACATTGTAGCAGTTGTGTCATGTTGGTACCCTGTGACCATGGGAGTGTCCACTGCATTTGACTCAGTGAGTCTCAATTTCTGGACCAAATCATTAATTTTGCATGTCTGGTGTAACAGAACATCACCTTTGACATTCCTTTCAACTTCTAATGACAAGTAATTAGTCACATCTCCCAGATCTTTCATATCAAAATGTTTCTGCAACTTCGTGAGCGTGTCTTTGTAAATATTTACATTTTTCCAAAAGAATAAGAGATCGTCAACAAAAAAGATGCAATACAACTTCTGTTGCTTGTGCTCCTTTACAAAAACACAGGAATCGGCCTTTCCTTGTTCAAAACCTAAGGAAAACAGTATTTCAGTAAGTTTGGTATACCAACAGCGAGAACTTTGTTTGAGGCCGTACAAAGACTTTTTTAACTTGCACACCATTCCTTGCTTTACTTGTACACCATCTGGTGGTTGCATATAAATGTTTTCATCTAGAACACCGTATAAAAATGCGGTATTCACATCGTGGTGTGAAATTGTCATGCCTTCCTCAGCAGCAAGTTTCATCAACAGTCTGACACTTTCAAACCTAACTGTTGGTGAATATGTCTCGTGGTAGTCTTGATCAGGAATTTGAGAAAAACCACGAGCTACTAGTCTAGCTTTGTGTCTGACCACTTTACCATGTTTGTCAGTTTTGGCTTTGAAAATCCACCTGCTATCTACCAATTTCATACCTGGTTCTTGTGGAACCAATTCCCACGTTTCATTCTGCTTGAGGGAATTCAATTCAGATTTCATGGCATTAAGCCAAGGTTCTGCGTCTTTGGCTGACATGTTTTGAACCTCTTTGTAACTGGTTGGTTCAAACACAGAATCTGAATTACTGGCAGTAACAGCAGTTTTGGCAAACTCAATGGAAAAACGCTTTGGTGGTTTTCCCTTGGTGGTTCTTTCGGACCTTCTTAGAGTCTCCTGAACATCTGGATCCACTTCCTCTTTAGGAGAATGAGGATCTATTGTGAACAAAGGTTGTTCATCTGCACCAGCCTCTGGCTCATCTTTAACTGAGGCTTGGGCACTGTGAAGGTCTGTATCTGGATCAGACTCTCCACCATCACTAGAATCAGCATCATCAGACTCAACCTTTTTCTTTTCTGGTTTTGGTTTTACATTTCCATCATCAGACAGTGGGTAACATTGGAAAATACCAACTGTGTCCCATTTAGGATTGCAGTCTATGCTCCTGGTCAACCTTATTGCTTTTGTGTCTGTCATCAGAACACGATAAGAACCTTTCTCATATCCTAGAAAGATACCATGTTGACCACACTTACTCAATTTGTCATTTTTCACAGTGTGTACCCAGACTTCTGAACCAAAAATTTTCAAATGTTTTAAAAATGGTTTCTTCTGAAACAGCATCTCATACGGAGTACTCTTAATACTTGAGTGAAATCTCCTGTTATAGACATAAGTGAAGCAAGACAGAGCTTCCCCCCAAAAGGGGTTAGAGAGGCCTGAATCATGCAACAGAGTTCTTATCCCTTGTTGCAACGTTTGGTTCATTCTTTCACACAGGCCATTTTGCCATGGTGACCTGGGTGTGGCGGTCAAGTGTTCAATTCCCTGTTCAGAGAGGAAACTTTCAAATTCTTCTGAACAAAACTCACCACCCCGGTCAGTAAAAAAACAGCGTACATGCTCATTGTGCACATTCTTAAGCCATGCACAGAATTGCTTAAATCTTTGAAAAGCCTCTGATTTCTTTTGCAACACATAAACCCAGACATATCTGGAAAATGAATCAATCAGAACTAGAAAATACCGTGAATTTCCTCTAGAGGGCGCTAGAGGTCCCACCAAATCAGCATGAATTACTTCATAAGGTTTTGTAACCTCCCTTCCTGATTCTGCACCTTTGGAAGCCTGTTTGATTTTGTTCTCTGCACAAGAGATACATTTCATGTGGTAAGGACACTTCTTAACCTTCATACCATCAACCAAATCTTGCATTTTTGTTAAAGCCTGAAAATGAAGATGGCCAAACAAGCGATGATAATCATGAATACAATGGTTATGCAACTTCTCATTCTTATCAATTGATATGTTGCAGTGGGCCTGTTTAGTTTTCTTAGCTGTACCAGCTGTTGCACCTGTAACAAAAGGCAATACATATAAACCATTAACACATTTGGCATAAAGAATGAGTTTGTTGTCTCTAATAATGTCACATCGGGACTTTGTGAACACCAGCTTGAGACCTTGAGAAGTAAGCTGAGAAACACTCAGCAAATTGTCCTGCAAATGAGGTGCATACATAACATTCTTAACTGTTGCATTAAGATTCTGCAGAGAAATCGTTCCCTGGCCAGGAGACTTTATCTCTGACCCATCGGCCTGTTGAATTCGGCCTTCTTTTTTCTGCAAATTAATGAAAATGCTTTTATCATTAGAAACATGGCGCGTCGCCCCAGAATCTACAACAAAAACAGAGTATGCGTCCTTATCAGTACAACGAGAGATCAAAGCCTTTTGTGCAGCTGGCCCTTGAGGTCTGCGTCGTCCTCCACCGCCTTTGAAATTGCCCTTCTTCTTTGAAGCTTTCTTGCAATTACTCCAATAATGACCTAGCTCTCCGCAGCCATAGCAACGTACTGACTTCAGTGCCTTTGCAGTAGTTTCACTTTCTCCTGCTGAAGGCTTAGAAACATTTTCAGCAGCTTTGCCCCGGCTTTCTTTAACAGTCTGTCTGCGGTCAAACTCATTTAAGAGCACGCCAGATACATGATCCGGTGTTAAAAGATCATTAGGCAATGCTGATAACTGAGAAGCAATAGCATCATATGACTCATCCAGGCTATTAATCATTAGCATAGAAAAAACAGCATCAGAAAAAGTCAAGTCTCTTTGGATGAGGTCTTGTCTAAGACGTTGTAATTGGGACAGATGGCTGGGCAAATTGCCATCTTTCTGCAACTCCAGTCTACACAATTTCTTGAAAAAAAGAATACTGCTCCCTGCTCCCTGCCTAAGATGCAAATTACGAAGTTTGTCCCAAACAGCTCTTGCCGTTTCAGCATCTTCTAAACTAACCAACAGGGTATCACAAACGCCCAGAACAATAGTCCCTCTGGCTCTTTGATCAGCTTCATGCCAGGCAGGCCATTCATCATCATCTTCCTGTGGGGGATCATCCTCAATGGTATGGAAAAGCCTTTCCCTTTGTAAAAGCGCTTTCATTCTAACTTGCCAGGTAGGGTACGTCTCTGGCGTAAGAGGAGGAAAAGAGAGAGATATCTGGCCAAACTGTGCAGAAGACATGCTTGCGTTTTTAACTATAGCAAACACCACTTCTTCATACAACAAAATAAGCCTTAACTTCACTCCCCCAAACTGAGCGCAATTAGCAAGAATCTGGAAAAGCGTCTCTGCTATCTGTTCTGGCAGCTAAACAGCATACCATTGTAAATCAATTCTGTAGCTTGAAAACAGCTCCGAAATGAAGCAGCCGAACTGTCTCACCAAACACAGCAGCAGCACGTCTCAGCAGCCTTCATCTGCAGAGGAACGAAAACCAGCCGCTCTGCAACACAGGAGGAACGCCAACCAGCCGCTTGCCACCATAGGAGGAACGAAGCCATCCGCCTCTGCTACCATATGTTGATTTAAGCCAGGATCTATCCAGGTCTTGTGCCCCACTTCGTGCCCCGACTGGGCCAGGCGATAAGACTGGAACACCTACAGCTCAATCATAAATATCTGGACTCAAGACTGTCTGTCATGAGCACCCTCACTTCCTCAGAGGTCGAATAAAGCGCTGGCTATTTTAACTTGAAACAGTTCTTCTTTATTTTTCTACAAGCTACAATATATACATAACTATACAGCCTGTGTGGCTAGGTTTTCTTCCACACATCTTATCTACAGAACGAACCCTGTCTAACACACACAGTGAAGGTCACATTCTGTCTGGCAGAGAAGTTAATTAGGAGATCAAAGACTCAGTTCCCTCCCCCTTCTCTCAGACCATAAGTCACACGATTCTCACAAAGGGAGGGGGTGAAATACTAACAGTAAAGAGGTAAAAGCTTTCTGGGAAATAATATATAATAAGTTAAAGAAAATGTTTTAAAACACTTTTGTTAAAAAAAACCAGAAGCTTTTTTATTGGGTATGGTGTGTAGAGAGATACTGAGACAAGATAAAAAATTGTTTTTACATGCAACAACTGCGGCAAAAATTTTGTTAACCCAAAGATGGAAACAACAGGAGCTACCAACAGAAGAAGAGAAGCAGATGAAGCTAATGGACTTTACAGAACCGGCGAAACTGATGGGAAGAATCCGGAACCAGCGAGACCAAGCATTCCAAAAGGACTGGAACAAATTTATATTATATCTGAAAGACAACTGTAAGCAATTAACATCATTAGCAGGGTTATCTGAAGACTTGTAGGATGAAATTGCTACCTTTTCAGGTTGAGTAATATAATATTTTAGGTAATGATGTAACAGGGATAGGAAACGAAGTGAAATGTAACGATGTAAAGCTTGATTTTGTAAACCGTCAGATGGGAGGGAGGGAAGTCGTTAGGCTCAGTTGAGCCAACGAGATAAAACAAGGGAGTATGATGTTACGTATACTTGGGTTGCTGAACAAGGCTAAAAGAAAATTAATTAGTTCTGTGATAATTTCATTGAATGAACTAGCTTTTTATGTTAGCTCGTGAACTGATTAATCATAATTGACCATGTGATTCTGATGATTGTTAAAAGCATTAAAACAGCCCAGGCATCTGCTAATCCAATTGTTCCATTTCCTCAAACTATTTTTGCAAGACATCAGAGCATGTGTACTCCACACACTGAGTGATTTGCTACGCCGCTGCGCAATTTAGCTATGTTAATGTTCAGTAGATTATCCACAAGGCTGGTCCCAATTTCAATTACGTACATAGAGATACGAACTACAGTGGGTGTGTTACTAATTAATACCCTATCGTTCAGTCAGTTTTATACCATATTTCTTTGACTAAGGGTTCTTAAATGTTGGTTATCACATTAGGTTAGAATTGAACTGAGCCAGGAATCAATCCGTTCTGTCTGCTTGAATTCCAAATCCAGAATACCCCCCCCCAAGTGGAAAGAATTAGAAGTCCCAGGAAAGGAAGAATGGATACAAAAAACCTATGGAATATGCAGAAATGGTGAAACTTACTGGAAGTACAAGAAATCAAGGTGACAAACTTTTTATAAAAGAATGAAAATGGTTTATTGAATATTTACAGATAAATTGCAAACAGATAAAAAACATTAGCAAGATTATTGTAATAACCTGCAGTTTCACAAGAGTATATATTTAAAGTAGTTAATTAAATGAGCAAATTAAATGAATTTGGATATGCAGAAGAAAATAAATAAATAAATTTAAGGAACCGCAGAAAGAGGAGAAAGGAAGACAGGTTTAGAAATGTTCAATTGATTGTAAAACTAATGAAATGTATAAACTTGAAAAGTATAAAGAAAAGCTTTCTTTTAAAAAAAGAGAGAAATCCAGAATGGATTTTGCAATCGCACTTGAGGCACCTACAAGAACAGAACATTTCTCCCATGCATTTCTTTACACCATGTCCTGGCAATTAATGAATCTGCAGTGGGAAATAATCAAAAAAGAAGGGAAAGTTTCCGAGAAATTCTCCTGAGTGGGTTGCAGGGATTTTGATGTACTTGTCTTGCATTTCAGGCGGTTGTGCGTGTCTTTTCCTACATTCGACAAATCATCTCAGTAGTGCTCAGCACTCTGCATGTCCTGGAAATCCCATGATGTCTCCAGCTTTCTTGTAAGCACTGGAAAGAGGGGCTTGCAAGAAAGAAGGGTTGTTGTTGCTTTTTAAGCGGGGTACAAAGAATAGTTTCTCTTAAAAACAAAACCAGCAAGTCCACTGATCTCAGTCACTTGGTAGCAGGGACGAGGGGGACAAATTCACTGAATTTTGCATTTATAGGCAAGCATAGATAACTCAGTGGAGCACTGTTAGCTACCCCTTATGTTACAGAGGCCTGACTAGCCTCAACTAGAAGCTGTGCATCAGGCTTTGAGTGTCACTGGTTCCATGCTGCTCTTCCAGCCGAGAATCTGTTGGCATCCTTGCCAGCATAGCTTAGTTGGTAGAGCATGAGACTTTTAATCTCAGGGCCATGGCCCCATGTTGGGGCAAGTATTCCCACCAATGTGGGGGGGGTTGGACTAGAATTCAGGGGTGGCCATCTCCCAAGATACACTGCTGTTTCAGTGTATCTGAAGAGGTGTGCATGCACACAAAAGCTCATGCCAAGAACAAACTTAGTTGGTCTCTAAGGTGCTACTGGAAGGATATTATTATTATTATTATTATTATTATTATTATTATTATTATTATTTTGTTTCAACTCCCAAGAGACTGTGATCTACTCACAGAGTTAAAAACTGGCAGTGATCTACCCCCTTTTGGGGAGTTCAGGTCAAAGTTGTTGAGTTTTTTTCAGGGAGGAGGTAAAATGTTGAGCTTTTTTCAGCTTCTTTGGGAGGAGCCAATGATCTACCAGTGATCTACTGCAGATGTCCAGTGACCTAGCGATAGATCACGATCTACCTGTTGGACATGCCTGGACTAGATGACCCATGTGGTCCCTTCAAACTCTACAATTCCATGATTTACTACTTTCATAACTTTCAGGTCTCCTGCAGATCATTTTAAGGCCGACGGACTTGTGAAGTCGTTTGGTGTTCGACGTTTTACTGTAGGGGTGTGTGTGTGTGTGTGTACATGTATGCATGCACATATTATAATGTATACTACAAATTTAGTGAAGCAGGCATGCCAGCCATTCTGTCACTCAAAACCAAGAAGCCAACAAACACCAAGAACACCCTGTGTCATTTTGATGATGACTGGCTGAAACATATTGTAGTGAGATTCAATCATAACTGCTATCACACAGAAAGTTCAATACCAGCCTGCTTTTTCTTTCTTTTTTGGTCAATTATTTTTCTTCTTTATTGCCCTTTTCAAGCATTTTGCTGCAGACCTGCAGGATTTCTCCAAATGCTTTTTTTTTTGCACTGTGCCCTTCAAGGGTCTGATTTATCCTCCCATCATTTTCAATTTATTAAATTACTGACTTCAGGGTCACATGCTGGAATTTGCCCAGTTAGGCTGCACCTGCTAATATTCCATAAATGTTTGATTATAACAATGCCTTTCTCCCCTGTACTTACCCATGCCTCCTCCTCTCTCTCTCTCTCTCTCTCTCTCTCTCTCTCTCTCTCTCTCTCTCTCTCTGTCTTTCTCTAGCATATTTTTCATATCTGTAATTTTAGACTGAGTTTTGCAGTTCTTAATATACTGCAGCACTAGGTAACCATGGATTTTTCCTCTCCTTTCCCTGTTAATGCATTGCACATCAAAAGCTTCTAGAGATGAGAACAAGGTGAAATTCATCTCCCTTTTTGGGGGGTGGTGAGGAATCACATTACCCGCTAAGGGACTGAATGTGTTTTCCTCTGTTCCTTGCCAGATGATATAGGAAACTCAAATTTATATAATCTAAAGATACACAATTCCTTTGTTTAGAGTAAAAAGATTTCCTGGCTCATAATGCTCAGATGAATCAAGCATATCGTATCTCTTTTACACACACACACACACACACACACACACACACGAATGAATGTTAAAACAAAACAAAACTCACAAAATCTTTTTTTGTGGTGCACTGAATCTGTTTTGAATTGAACAATGCAATCCTATGCATGCTCACTGAAAAGGGAGTCCCAGTTTGTTCACAGGGACTTTGTGCATCCTAAGTGTTTTAAGGATTGCAGTTGTTGTTGTTGTTGTTGTTGTTGTTGTTGTTGTTGTTGTTTCATGCCACTTTTTATCCAAGGAGCTCCAGGTGGCATGCATGGTTCTTGTGGGATGTATTTCCCTGTTATTCACACGTGTTAGCAGAACGTTCAAAGTTTAGCGTTGAGACTTAATGCACTTAGTTGAGTTTCAAACAACCGTCCCTTGCAGCATGAAAGTGGAAACTTGGAGACTAGGCTGTGTAGCCTCAATTTTACTTATCCAGGTTGTGGGAGCAGACTGGATTCCCCCCCTTTCCCTCTTAATAACAGAAGCACACAATAGGCTGTAACTTAAGCATAAAAATGGTGCTTACTCACAAAAAGTATTGCACTCGATTCCAGCAACAACTATAACAAGAGAGGGGGTTTCTGGGCCAGACAGCAAATGAACTAGCTTTTAGATAGTTCGAAGGACAAAGTTAGAGTTGGGTGCAAAATAACTACAGGGGAAAGGGGGGGGGGGTTGCAGGCTGGAAAAGGCAGAGAGAGAGAGAGAGAGAGAGAGAGAGAGAGAGAGAGAGAGAGAGAGAGAGCCATGCCTGATTTTTGCTTGAATCCAAGGCTGCAGCTGTGGGAGAAACAAGACCCTCTTGGGGTTTTGGTGCTATGTCAGGGACTGGACTGAAGGGGATGGGATTCTGGAGGAATGATGGAGATTGCCCTCCCCCCTTCTCCTGAAGCTTCCAGAGAAGAGGAAAGAAGTACAGTCATACCTCAGAAGTTGAATGCCTTGTGAGTCAAATGCTTTGGCTCTGGAATGCGGCAAAACTGGAAGTGAGTGTTCTTGTTTGTGAATGTTCTTTGGAACCTGAATGTCCGATGTGGCTTCCATGCCTTCCGATTGGCTGCAGGAGCTTCCTGCAGGCAATCGGAAGCCGCACCTTGGTTTCTGAACGTCTTGGAAGTCAAACAGACTTCTGGAACGGATTCCGTTCGACTTCCAAGGCACGGCTGTAGTAAGAACTCTTCCTTGTTTTTCTCTGCTTCTTGCTGCCACCGGAGGAGGGATAGAATTCCTTAAAACCTGACATGTTATGGACTCCTCAATTGTGGGCTCCGGTTGTAGATATGTGTAAATAAACCATATAGCCTAAAGACACCAGAGGCTCCTCTGTGCCTTATTTTCAAAAAGAAACGCGAACTCTGGTTTAGCGCCTGGAACCACTGAATTCTTGCACTGCTCAGAGATTGGGGTGTCGTGCAACAATATGTTTTAAAGTGTGTTATTGTTTCATTACTCGTTGTTTGCCACCCTGGACTCCTTTGGGTGGAATGTGGGGGTATAAATTGAATAAATAAATGAACTCCCATCTGCCCCTGCCAGCATGGCCAGTGGTTGAGGATGATGGGATTTGTAATCCATCATGATCTGGGGCGCACTCTGTTGGCTACCCCTGTCCTGACTTGAGTCCATTAATCTTCATAGGTTTACTCTGAGTAATTCAGACCCCAACCTATCAAGTTCTTTGGATGAAAGAATAAAAGTGCTCGTATTTACGCTCAAGGCATTTCCTATTTACCCTTCAAAGTCATATTTTACTCTTTTAAAGACTGCGTTGAACCATTAGTACCTGTCCTGGATCCATATTTCAGGCATCCAGATCACATAAATGTCACACAGAGAGAGCATAAAAGGGCCTTTTTATTGCTTGTTGCAATGTGTCGTAATTTTATAAGCCTCATTTACATCTCTCTATTTCCCAGCCCGGATTTATTTGCACTGTTCTTCCTAATGTCTTCTTCTCACTCCCCCCTCTTTTCTCCACCTGTGTAAACAGACACAGGCAGATCAACACCTGGGTTTGGGAGTTCGTAATGGCACTTTGATGCAAGTTGCAATCTTCAAACGGCATGATCATATTGGAAAACACAGGGGCAATGCAGATGCTTTACCCTGGCTATTAAACTCTCACCATTTTTATTTCTAAAGCGAAATGTTTTGGCACTGAAAAACAAGAATGAAATAATAGCAGTCAGGCAGGTAATTTCTGTGAACAGGAATTGGGTTTTTAGTGTTTGGGCACTTATCTTTCCCTTAAACATTTCCTCCTCTTAAATATTAGAAACCCTGCGAGACTAGTCAATATAGATGCATAAAATCATTGTAGAGTTGGAAAGGCCCCCTTTCTCCTGCTCTGGAGGGTAGGATTTGAACCAATGGCTTCATATTACAAGAAAGGAGATTCCGATTAAACATCAGGAAGAGCTTTCTGACAGTAAGAGCTGTTCAACAGTGGAAGAGTCTCCATCGGGAGGTTGTGGACTCTCCTTTTCCTTGGAAATTTTTAAGCAGAGGCTGGATGGACATCTGTCACAGAGGCTTTAGCTGAGATTCCTGCATTGCAGGGGGTTGGGCTAGATGACCCGTGGGTCCCCTTCCAACTCATCAATTCTTTGATTCTATGAATCTGTCACTTTTGATTTCTCTCACTTTCTCCACTCTTATCTCCAGTTTTCCACATTTCCACATATTTGCTCTTTTGGCCTGGAGAAGCAGGTCTGCGAGGTCTGGGCAGGCAGCAATTTCTGGCTAGGCAAGAGCACACCCTTGATTATTTTGTTCTTCAAGAAGGATGGCCTACAGAAGTTCTCAAAGCTTAAGGTAGCACACTCTGCTGTGCCCAGATGGGAGAGGAAGACAGCTGTGCAGTTGTGAAATCTGAATGGGTAGCAATTGCTGTCTCATAAAAAGGGCACTGATTGATCTTTTTTTTTTAGTGTTATGAATTTGCAGAGCCCTCATAATCCAGCTGTTCCTATCTTTCAGGGTAAGACTGATAGGTGTCCTTTTTCATCACTGTGCTTCTGAAGGGATAAATGTAAAGGCAAAGGGACCCTTGACCATTAGGTCCAGTCATGTCCGACTCTGGGGTTGCGGAGCTCATCTCGCTTTACTGGCCAAGAGAGCTGGCGTACAGCTTCCGGGTCATGTGGCCAGCATGAAAAGCCGCTTCTGGAGAACCAGAGGAGCGCACAGAAACACCGTTTACCTTCCCGCCGGAGCGGTACCTAATTATCTACTTGCACTTTTGACATGCTTTCAAACTGCTAGGTTGGCAGGAGCAGGGTCCGAGCAACGGGAGCTCACCCCGTCGCGGGGATTCGAACCGCCGACCTTCTGATCAGCAAGCCCTAGGCTCTGTGGTTTAACCCACCGCGCCACCCACGTCCCTTCTGAAGGGATACAGCATTTATTTATTTATTTATTTATTTATTTATTTATTTATACATACCCCAGCCACACTGGGCAGCTTCCAACAAAAGGTTAAAAGTACATTAAAACATCGGTCATTAACAACTTCCCTAAGCAGGGCTGCTTTCTGATGTCTTCTAAAAGTCAGACAGTTGTTTATTTCCTTAACGTCTGATGGGAGGGCGTCCCACAGGGTGAGGACTGCTACCAAGAAGGCCCTCTGCCTGGTTCTATTTTTAAACAAATAAAATTCTGGTTTCTGACTCAAATTTCCAATCCACCTTCTAAATTACCCCCTCCTGAAATCTCTCTAGTTATGTTCCACCATTTTTTCCACATTGTTCTCCCTCCCTCTCCCTCCCTCCCCCCCTCTCTCATTTCTTCTTTGTTTAAGCGCAAAAAGCTGCTTCAATGCTCTGAAATCATGATTATTTACCGGTAATTCCCAGATAAACTTGGGAATACTAGTTTGTCAAGGGTGCTGAGAGTTCTGAGAGGACTCATATTCCCACCACAGGGCAACACTTTCCAGAGTTCCATGAGAGAAACTATTAAACCACTGTAGGAACTGTAGCTCCGTGAAAGGAATAGAGATCTCCTAACAAACGCTTAGCAAACTATAGTTCCCAGAATTGGGGGGGGGGTCTAAGCCATGACTGTTTAAAGAGATATGATAGTGCTTTAAAAAAAAAATCAGTGTGGATGGGGTCTATATGAAGAAGAGGGGCCTGAAACTCCACCTTGGGTGCAAACACAGAACATCCTCCACCAGGGCCAAGGCATTGATCGCTCCGACCTGGTGGAATGCTCTGTCCCATGAGACTAGGGCCCTACAGGACTCAACCTCATTCCGTCATGCCTGTAAGACAGAGCTATTCCACCTGGCCTTTAATTTGAACTCAGCTTGATCTTTTATTTCCCTTCTCTCCCCCCTCCCCTTTTTATGAAGATTACCCGCTCTGGGACCCCACAACTAATTCTCCCCTGGCCTCCTCGCTGGCACAAGTAGGACTAATTTAGCCAGCTAGCCTTGGTGACTATCTAATGTTTATTGGATGGATTTCCCTCAAATTGATTTCTGAACTTTGAATTTTATTGTTATTCATGCATTTATACTGTATTTTATGCTGCTTTTATGTTGTATTACAATTAAGTGTTTAAAATTTGTTGTTAGCCGCCCTGAGCCTGAGCTTCTGAACTGGGAAGGGCGGGGTATAAATAAAAAAATTCATTTATTATTATTAACGTGAAATAATAATTTCCCAGGATCCATGGGAAAACTCCTTTCTCTCTTGTCAACGATTATTCCCATTTGTTTATTTGTTTATTTTATTTATTGAATTCATATACTGCCCTGTACCCGGAGGTCTACAATGACAAACATAGACAGCATCTTAAAAAGCAAAAACATCACCCTACCGACAAAGGTCCGTATAGTTAAAGCTATGGTTTTCCCAGTAGTAATGTATGGAAGTGAGAGCTGGACCATCAAGAAGGCTGATCACCGAAGAATTGATGCTTTTGAATTATGGTGCTGGAGGAGACTCTTGAGAGTCCCATGGACTGCAAGAAGATCAAACCTATCCATTCTCAAGGAAATCAGCCCTGAGTGCTCACTAGAAGGACAGATCCTGAAGTTGAGGCTCCAGTACTTTGGCCACCTCTTGAGAAGAGAAGACTCCCTATAAAAGACCCTGATGTTGGGAAAGATGGAGGGCACAAGGAGAAGGGGACGACAGAGGATGAGATGGTTGGTCAGTGTTCTTGAAGCTACTAACATGAGTTTGGCCAAACTGTGGGAGGCAGTGGAGGATAGGCGTGCCTGGCGTGCTCTGGTCCATGGGGTCACGAAGAGTCGGACACGACTGAACGACTGAACAACAACAACAACACCCGGAGGTCTCAGGGCAGTTCACAGAACCAGTTCACTCCATCTCACTGAGGCTGGACCAGAAAGGATTGATGCCAAGTGCCTAGCTAGTATCAGCCAAAGAAACAGCTGCAGAGAATCTGACGGCTCCTTGCTGTCAATGACTGCTGTGAAATGACAGGGTGGAGATCTGTTTTTGTGGTGCGCTTTTTTTTTTTAAATGCAGTTCTGCTTCATTGGTACTTTATTAGCTAAAGTGTTTGAATATAACAGTCCTCTTGGGGCGAAAAGCTGTCAGCCCAATTCGTTTGGAGGAGAAACTTACCCAGTGAAGTGTGGCTGCATTAGCTATTATGAGCCTAGCTATGCCAAGAAGAACTAAGTTGGTCATAGTCCCAAGGCTATAACACTCTGGAGGCTCCTAGAGTTCAATACATTATGGGCATACATTGAAGCGCTGGCAATAAAAGAAGAGGGATGCGTGGCAGCGCTGAACGTTATTTCAGGGCCAAACTGGGTGAGATGCCATTTGTGCAATTAAAAGTCAATTGCCATGTGTAAGGGCGGAATAGATTGGGATCCTGCAGCGGGAGATTTCACCTGCTGTGGCCCTGCTGCTTGCTTCCATTTACTCTATAGCAAAGCCTGCTACCTCCCAACTCCTGTGTCCCACTGCAGATCAGACAAACTGCACGCGCAATTCACTTTTAAAAGAAGCCGTTCGCACAGTTGTTTATTGGATGAATGGGCATCCCAGCTAGTCTGGCTCTCGGAGAGAGGAGGGTCCCTACTGTGAGAAGAGTCACTTTTTAATAATCCTGTTGAATGCCATTGTTTCTCCCCAATTTCCCCCTCTTAATTGAGATTTCTTCTTGCTTCCTACCTGATTCAGATAGCTATTCCAATGTCAAGGCTTAGAGAAAGCTATTCCTCCCCGGGGTGCAGCAAGAGCAGAGAAAACAAGGTAGAGTCCTTTTCTATGAGTTTGTTCATTCAGGAAACAGGTACCTTTGAAGGTGACCTGGAAACCACAATTAATCCAGAATGTGGCAGCTAGACTGGTGACTGGGTGTATACTTCAGTATACCTGAAGGAGTGTCTCCACCCCCATCATTCGGCCCAGACACTGAGGTCCAGCGCTGAGGGCCTTCTGGCGGTTTCCTCCCTGCGAGAAGTGAGGTTACAGGGAACCAGGCAGAGGGCCTTCTTGGTAGTGGCGCCCGCCCTGTGGAACACTCTCCCATCAGATGTCACTTTTCAACCAAACCAGTACCGGGTTATGGTCTGAAGTGGTCCTTGGTTGAATTTCAGCTTTGTTTACTTTCAATAGAAATTCCTTCGATGCCCAAAATGGCATCTATTTGGTCCGCCGAGTTGTTAGGTTCTGAAAAATGTGTAAATTCTTTCCTGCTGGGGTACTTGATTCTCCATACATCGTTTATATTTAATGTTTCTACTAGCTGAAAAAAAAATGGTTGTGACAACTTTAATTGTTTACTCTCTGTTTTCTTGCTGTCCTATCCAGTTCTGGTGAGGTGACCCCATTTAGGTCACCTAGAAAAATGAACTTCTCTCCCAGATACTCCATCATTATTTCCTCTAAGGATTGATAAAATTCAGCTTTTTTCTCATTAGGAGTGTAGATTCCACTCGCCCTCTTGAGTCTAATCCCTGACACCCAAACAATCAGGGATCGTGGAGGAAACAAGAAGCTGTTACAATAGCCTGTTGCTCCGTTCTGATCATAGGCTTTGTGTTACACTGCCTTGTGCATCCAATCCCCTTCTCTCCAGCCCCCTCTGAAGATGAAAACTTTTTGACTTATACAGCACACACATTTGGTACTGCAGTTACACAGTTTTCCTTCCTGAAAGTAAATGTCTCCGAAAATTATGGCGTTCTAAGTGCTAACCATGTCATGTGGGGTGTTTCTTCCAATAAGTTGCTACTTAGGAGATTTGCTTTTGATCATTGGGGAAGGGCTGTGGCTCAGGGGAAAGGACATATAGCCAGAGGCATAGGAAGGTCAGGTGGTACCCGGTGCGGAAAATTTCTTGTCACCCCCCAATTGATTTCCCTCCCCCACTGCAAAAATGGTTTTACGTTATTTCATATTTTCTTACAAAGGAATAACAACAAGTAATAATAATAAAAACTTTTATTTATATCCCGCCCTCCCCAGCAGAATTCCGGCTCAGGGTGGCTATCATCAGATACATAACATTGGTATAAAATCAAACAATAATTAAATTGCCTCCTAAAAACATCTCAAAATCAAATTAAAGTCTAATTAGATGGCTTCCCACAGGGTTAGGGTTGGGAACAGTAAGTGCTCCACTGAACTGAAAATTCAGCCTTCACGACACAGGAAAACAGCCAAGTAAACAGCTATTTTGGTGGAGGAGGGTCAAGATATTAACCGATATGCATGAAATTTCATATATAGCTATATAATCCCAAGTATAGTAAGATAAGACCTTTGGAGCAGACATTAAAAAAAAGTTTTTTTATGAACCGCCCTAGTAGGGCAGTAATTGTTCCTTGATAATTTGTCACCTCCTCCATTATGGAACATGGGGTGACCCGCCCCCTATGCCCCACTTGCTACGCCCCTGCATATAGCTCAGTGGTAGGACATCTGCTTTGTATGCAGAATGTCCTTGGTTTAACCCTTGGCACCCCAAGGAAAGACTATGAGATCCGTCTGAAATCCTCAGCGAGACACTGACAGTCAGTGTAGCCAATACTGAAACATTTCGTTTCACATTTGCCGGGGTTCGGTGCTGGAGCTTCCCGTGCGTGAGTCTAAGTTACCCACGCACAAGATACCAGTTGCCGGGGAAAAGCAACCAGCGTTCCGCGTGCGTATCAAGTCTCAATATCTGAAGGTAGCTGAGTAAGACGGAAAATGACTCCGAAGGTGCGTGAGTAAGTGGATGCCTCGAAACTAAATGGATGCCTCGAAAATGAATGGATGCCTCGATTCTGAACTGGAACCACTTGTGACCTCCTGCACTATCATTTAATAATAAAGGAAACCCAAACCAAGGACGTTCTCTAAGCATAAGATGAAAAACCCCTGTCGTGTTGTTTCCGATAGAAATTAAAAATCCTGAAACCTTTGCCCTTTCCCCCAAATGACGACAGACACCGAATCTTTCTTTTGTGGCTTTGGCTAAACCCGCATAGGCTCGTATACTTTGCTGTTTCTAGCTCTACGCTAAGTTTCCCTAAGCTCTCAGTCCCTGCGTGCCAAATCTTCTGCGATACTAAACTAAATAAAACTACACCGATAAATCTTCCGCAAATCTAGCCCTAAGCTAAACCTAAAAGCCTAACTAAAATCTCACCGAAAGATCTTCCGCAGTCTAAACCTGACTAAAAGAAAACCCATCCAGCCCGTCCAGCCCGCTCCCAAAAACCCTTAAACTAAAGCTAACTGAACTAAGGTATAAACTAACCTTACTGAACTAAAAGGCTAACAATAACTACTGCCTAAAGCGGGGAGCCTCAGCCTTTTATTGAGGAACAGGTATGACATCACGATCAATATTTTAACCAATAAAACCACTGTTGCTGCCCTCCAAAAAGGCAGGAAGCAGAATAAACGTCTATTGATAACTTTGAAAACCTCTGGAACTACAAATTAAAGCGGAGTGATCCTAATGGCAAAATGCCTCTTCATTCTTACTTCCACTTTCACTTTTCAGCGGAAGGATACGAAAAGTAGTTCTTAATAACCATTATAATAAACAAATAACCGCGGATCTTTAACGGATCCACGAAGTGTATTCCGACACACATTTAATTTGTATACCGTCTTTCTATTTTACTATACCCAAGGCGGTTTAGCAGCCGAAGCAACAGAGAGTGTACACCTAATAACAATCTAATCCAATACAAAAAATGTGATAATAAAACATAACTTTAAAATAAGCAACATATCAGATACAGTAATATTCAACAATCCATTAGAATAGTATAGAGTAATGTTAAATATCAGCATATAAAAATTAAACAGAAATCCACTCTTAACACTTAAAATAAATAATTTCTAAACTATAGTCAATAAAAACAACGGCAAGTCACACTGCGTAAAATAATACAATACAAATTGAGAGGCAGAGCCTGGAGGGTGGGGCAAGGAAGGTGGAAAACGCCTTGTCTGGTAGACAGCTGGAAGTCTCTCCCCTCACAGACGCACCAATGGTCTGGCTAAATTTAAGGCAGCTTCCCATGTTCCTATTGAATCGTCATTAAAACCCAACTCTTGCAAACTGTCAGACTCAGTTGACACCAGGCAGCTTCCACTGACATCTTCTCCAGGAAGACTTGAATTGCATTCCTCGGCCCGCCCAGTGAGAACCCTTATGGGGTTTGTCATTCTGAACATGCAAATTGGTATCCAGCATTTAAAGGCTGTTGACTCGGATGACACAACAGGGCCATCAGCGCGACGTGCATGGATTGCTCTAGATAGCCGTGGGATAAAGGAGTCACTTTGGGTTTGTGCATTGCCGGCTGGCTGTAATTAATGACTACATGCATATTCAAAGAGCGACACAGGTGAATGTCAGAATGACGGCCGGGAACTGCTCACGCGGTGCCGGCGGGGCTTCCTGCAAAAAAAAACAACAACCATGGATGGCTCTGCAAGTTAACTCAGCTATTGGAAATCTGACAAAATGACCAGCTACACATCAATATGCTTCCCTTCCAACGGCCACTCGATAGCATCTTATGAAATTCTGCTTGGCAGGATGCCCGGAAGATCTAGTTGTGGGTGGGTGTGGGATAGGGGGGATAGTGAAAGCAGCAGATCTGATGAAAATCTCACTCTGCTATGTAAAAACTCCCTTTGCTAAAGATAAGACCAACACGGTGTTCTGGCTTAGTGATAGCAGCTATCGGGTTTCCTTGTGTCTGCTATTTCTAACTCTGGCGCTGTCCAAATATTGCTGCTGAAGCTACCCAGGCACTCTTGGCCATATGCATGAATAAAACTACCATGGATTCTGAGGCTAACCTCTCCCCACCCTGTTTGCTTGCTCTAGACACCACCTGTGATGCGTCAAGATGACTCAGGGTTCAGTCACACACGGTGGCGCATTATTTGAATTTTCTGCACTTGGCCTGTTTTCAAAAGATGAGGTGGGTGGAAGCATCTCACAGGCAAACACATTTAAAATATAAATGAGCCAGTGTCAAGACCTGGACTGAAATGCTTGCAAAGCCGTGAAGCTCACTGGGTGACCTTAGAAAAACAAAACAAATCAACATCACACAGGGTTGGCCGGACATTCAAACAGGATCCTGTCCATGTACACTGTCCTGAATAGCTTGGGGCGGGGGAGAACAGTGTGGGAAACCAACAAGTGAAGGCATGACATTGGTTGTGATTCTGTCCAAGTTAAAGCACAGTTGTGTGCAAGCCTGTTTCAAAGCGGGCACTGGGATATTGTGAAACCGATGGGACTTAACAGGAAGAATACCACCTGAAAGTCACAATCGTGAAAGGGTCCTCTTCCACACAGGAAGGCTGCTCATGTTTCACAAGCTACATTATTAATAATAATAATAATACTCCACCCATATGGCTGGGTTCCCCAGCCACTCTGGGCAGCTCCCAACAGAATATTAAAAACACAATAAAACATCAAACATTAAAAACCTCCCTAAACAGGGTTGCTTTTAGATGTCTTCTAAAAGTCAGATACAGTGGAACTTCTACCTGCGACCATAATCTGTTCCAGAGGTCCGTCCGGAGGTCAAAACGGGTCTCTGGGAGAGGCGCCGTTGTGCGCTGGCACGGGTGGCGATCACTGCTTCTGCGCATGTGCGACCGGTGGCAAACCCGCTGGTTACTTCCGGGTTTGCCGCCAACGTTGGGCAAAATGGATGCAAGAGGAGGCGGGCGTAAGAACAGGTTTGACTGTAGTTGTTTATTTCCTTGACATCTGATGGGAGGGCATTCCACAGGGCGGGCGCCAATGCTGAGAAGGCCCTCTGCCTGGTTCCCTGTAGCTTCGCTTCTCGCAATGAGGGAACCGCCAGAAGGCCCTCGGAGCTGGACCTCAGGCTGAACAATGGGGACGGAGATAGAATTTATGTATTGCACTTCTACTTTTCCAAATCTTGTGGGCCATCCCAGAAGCCATCGTGCTCTCGGGAATCTTATCACAGGTAGGTAGCCGTTTTGGTCTGCTGTAGTCAAAACAAAATTTAAAAAAATTCCTTCCAGTAGCACCTTAGAGACCAACTAAGTTTGTTATTGGTATGGGCTTTCGTGTGCATGCACAAGTATCTGAAGATTTGTGCATGCACACAAAAGCTCATACCAATAACAAACTTAGTTGGTCTCTAAGGTGCTACTGGAAGGAATCATATTCATAGCCTTGTTAGGAATAAATAAATAAATGTGTTATTACAATCTTGCAAGGATTTGCATTATTGTGCCGTGACTCTTCTCAGTGAAGAACAGGGATGGAGCTGGGTATGTTTAGCCTGGAAAACAGGAGGCTGAGAGGAGATATGATAGCAATATTAAAATATTTCAAGGGCTGTCACATGGAAGAGGGAACAAGCTTGTTTTCTCCTGCTCTGGAGGGTAGGACTCGAACCAAGGGCTTCAAGTGACAATAAAGGAGATTCTGACTAAACATCAGGAAGAACTTTCTAACAGTACGAGCTGTTTGGACGCTTTAGCTGAGATTCCTGCATTGCAGAGGGTTGGACTAGATGACCCTTGAGTCCCTTCCAAAGAAGTTCTTCCTTTTGTCTGCCCACCCTCTTCTGCCAGTCAATTTCATCGGGTGACCCTGATTTCTAATATCATGAGAAAGGGAGAAAAACATTTCTCTAAAAGTTCCTCTGTGCCTTTAAAAGATCTGCCCTACTGCATGGCTCACCCTTTGGCGATCTGCATGCTCAGCTGTCAACAAACGGAGGACAATTAAAAGAATTTGGATCAGCCTAGTGGACATTTCCGAAGAGCAATTTGAAAACCTGGGTCTTTTTTGGGAGCGTCACAAGATCAGTGTACCAGGATTCCACCTAAACTTTCTAGCATGCTAAAGACTTTTGCAACATTCGTCATCTCCCAAATCCTGTCTTTAAACTGAAATGACAAAATGCATGATTGGAATCCAAATCCGGAAACCATGCTCAACAGGATTCCAATTTCTTACCACCCCACCATGTGTGAAAGGCAATTTTCATTCATTGGTTTAAACCTGCCCTAAATAGGAGGAATAGTGGTTGATTATATTCTCGGGGTGATGTACATTTGCGTCGTACCACCATGCCTCACTTTTGGATGAGATAAGGAAATGCATTCTGACCTTCTGACCTTGCAAATCAGTGTCTATCTCTGTGTTGCCAAACCTTTTACAATCGATTCTCCCATCTGAGGTTGCAATATCCCATCTCTGATATGATCGTAATAAACAGTATCTTTCAGAAGCAGGCCCCTCACAAATAACATTTTTCACATGGAAGTAAGCTACCAATTTGCATTAGATTTTCAATCTTTTCATATTCGGCATTGGAATATTCTGTTTGCTCCACATACACCTGGTCAAGGAAAAAAAAATGGAGGAAATCGAAAAGAGTATCAGTCCAACCTGGGGGGGGGGGGGACTTGTTTTGACAAACCCTGGTTAGGAAAACCTCTTTTTTTAAGTCCTCATGAAAATTCAACAGCATATTAGTTTGAAATTCTGCATTTTTATATGCGTCTCTCCCTAATATATACATCTGAGCACCCCTGCTTTTGGAAGACTTTGTTGTTGTTGTTCAGTCGTTCAGTCGTGTCCGACTCTTCGTGACCCCATGGACCAGAGCACGCCAGGCACGCCTATCATTCACTGCCTCCCGCAGTTTGGCCAAACTCATGTTAGTAGCTTCGAGAATACTGTCCAACCATCTCATCCTTTGTCGTCCCCTTCTCCTTGTGCCCTCCATCTTTCCCAACATCAGGGTCTTTTCCAGGGAGTCTTCTCTTCTCATGAGGTGGCCAAAGTACTGGAGCCTCAACTTCAGGATCTGTCCTTCTAGTGAGCACTCAGGGCCGATTTCCTTGAGAATGGATAGGTTTGATCTTCTTGCAGTCCAAGGGACTCTCAAGAGTCTCCTCCAGCACCATAATTCAAAAGCATCAATTCTTCGGCGATCAGCCTTCTTGATGGTCCAGCTCTCACTTCCGTACATTACTACTGGGAAAACCATAGCTTTAACTATACGGACCTTTGTTGGCAAGGTGATGTCTTTGCTTTTTAAGATGCTGTCTAGGTTTGTCATTGCTTTTCTCCCAAGAAGCAGGCGTCTTCTAATTTCGTGACTGCTGTCACCATCTGCAGTGATCATGGAACCCAAGAAAGTGAAATCTCTCACTGCCTCCATTTCTTCCCCTTCTATTTGCCAGGAGGTGATGGGACCAGTGGCCATTATCTTAGTTTTTTTTGATGTTGAGCTTCAGACCATATTTTGCGCTTTCCTCTTTCACCCTCATTAAAAGGTTCTTCAATTCCTCCTCACTTTCTGCCATCAAGGTTGTATCATCAGCATATCTGAGGTTGTTGATATTTTTTCCGGCAATCTTAATTCCGGTTTGGGATTCATCCAGCCCAGCCTTTCGCATGATGAATTCTGCATATAAGTTAAATAAGCAGGGAGACAATATACAGCCTTGTCGTACTCCTTTCCCAATTTTGAACCAATCAGTTATTCCATATCCAGTTCTAACTGTAGCTTCTTGTCCCAAATAGAGATTTCTCAGGAGACAGATGAGGTGATCCGGCACTCCCATTTCTTTAAGAACTTTCCATAGTTTGCTGTGGTCGACACAGTCAAATGCTTTTGCGTAGTCAATGAAGCAGAAGTAGATGTTTTTCTGGAACTCTCTAGCTTTCTCCATAATCCAGCGCATGTTTGCAATTTGGTCTCTGGTTCCTCTGCCCCTTCGAAATCCAGCTTGCACTTCAGGGAGTTCTCGGTCCACGTACTGCTTAAGCCTGCCTTGTAGAATTTTAAGCATAACCTTGCTAGCGTGTGAAATGAGTGCAATTGTGCGGTAGTTAGAGCATTCTTTGGCACTGCCCTTCTTTGGGATTGGGATGTAAACTGATCTTCTCCAATCCTCTGGCCACTGCTGAGTTTTCCAAACTTGTTGGCATATTGAGTGTAGCACCTTAACAGCATCATCTTTTAGGATTTTAAATAGTTCAGCTGGAATATCATCACTTCCACTGGCCTTGTTGTTAGCAACGCTTTCTAAGGCCCATTTGACTTCACTCTCCAGGATGTCTGGCTCAAGGTCAGCAACCACACTACCTGGGGTGTATGAGACCTCTATATCTTTCTGGTATAGTTCCTCTGTGTATTCTTGCCACCTCTTCTTGATGTCTTCTGCTTCTGTTCGGTCCTTTCCACTTTTGTCCTTAATTGTGGTAATCTTTGTACGAAATGTTCCTTTCATATCTCCAATTTTCTGGAACAGATCTCTGGTTTTTCCCCATTCTGTTATTTTCCTCTATTTCTTTGCATTGCTCGTTTAGAAAGGCCCTCTTGTCTCTCCTTGCTATTCTTTGGAAATCTGCATTCAATTTCCTGTATCTTTCACTATCTCCCTCGCATTTTGCTTGCCTTCTCTCCCCCGCTATTTTTAAGGCCTCATTGGACAGCCACTTTGCTTTCTTGCATTTCTTTTTCATTGGGATGGTTTTCGTTGCTGCCTCCTGTATAATGTTACGAGCCTCCATCCACAGTTCTTCAGGCACTCTATCCACCAAATCTAAGTCCTTAAACCTGTTTTTCACTTCAACTGTGTATTCATAAGGAATTTGATTTAGATTGTATCTTACTGGCCCAGTGGTTTTTCCTACTTTCTTAAGTTTAAGCTGGAATTTTGCTATAAGAAGCTGATGATCAGAGCCACAGTCAGCTCCAGGTCTTGTTTTTGCTGAGTGTATAGAGCTTCTCCATCTTTGGCTGCAGAGAATATAATCAATCTGATTTCGATGTCGCCCATCTGGTGATGTCCATGTGTAGAGTCGTCTCTTGTGTTGTTGGAAAAGAGTGTTTGTGATGACCAACTTGTTCTCCTGACAGAACTCTATTAGCCTTTGCCCTGCTTCATTTTGAACTCCAAGGCCAAACTTGCCAGTTGTTCCTTTTATCTCTTGACTCCCTACTTTAGCATTCCAATCCCCTATAATGAGAAGAACATCCTTCTTTGGTGTCATTTCTATAAGGTGTTGTAAGTCTTCATAGAATTGGTCAATTTCAGTTTCTTCAGCACTGGAAGTTGGTGCATAAACTTGGATTACTGTGATGTTAAAAGGACTGCCTTGGATTCGTATCGAGATCAATCTATCATTTTTGAAATTGCATCCCAGTACAGCTTTCGCCACTCTTTTGTTGACTATGAGGGCCACTCCATTTCTTTTACGGGATTCCTGCCCGCAGTAGTAGATATGATAGTCATCTGAACTGAATTCGCCCATTCCCGTCCATTTTAGTTCACTGATGCCTAGGATGTCAATGTTTATTCTTGCCATCTCATTTTTGACCACATCCAGCTTACCAAGGTTCATGGTTCTTACATTCCAGGTTCCTATGCAATACTTTTCTTTACAGCATTGGACTTTCCTTTCGCTTCCAGGCATATCTGCAACTGAGTGTCCTTTCGGCTTTGGCCCAGCCGCTTCATCAGCTTTGGATCTACTTGTACTTGTCCTCCGCTCTTCCCCAGTAGCATGTTGGACGCCTTCTGCCCTGAGGGGCTCATCTTCCAGCGTCATATCTTTTATATGCCTGTTGTCTTTGTCCATGGAGTTTTCTTGGCAGGGATACTGGAGTGGGTTGCCAGTTCCTCCTCCAGGTGGATCACGTTTGGTCCAAACTCTCCACTATGACCTGTCCATCTTGGGTGGCCCTGCACGGCATAGCTCATAGCTTCCCTGAGTAATTCAAGCCCCTTCGCCACGACAAGGCAGTGATCCATGAAGGGGTGGAAGACTTTGCTCAAGGTTTTTTTGTGTTCTGTTGCTTAGAGATTGACTGTATGATTTTGTTCTGCCTTTCAGGATTGAAGCCCACTTTCAGATCATTTTGAAAATTATTATTACATTATTATTATTTAATGTATTTATATCTCATATTTTTCCAAAGGTAGGATTCAAGGCGGCTTCCAACATTTAAGAAAATCATGATAAAACACAAAGTAAAAAAGAAACAAAAGAAACTAGTTTAAACAATAGCTAAGATTCATCGAAACACATTTAGAACCAGTGATTAAAATCCCATCCTCTCCAACATTTCTTTGGTGAAGATTTGTTGTTGTTGTTGTTCAGTCGTTCAGTTGTGTCTGACTCTTCGTGACCCCATGGACCAAAGCACACCAGGCACTCCTGTCTTCCACTGCCTCCCGCAGTTTGGCCAAACTCATGTTAGTAGCTTCGAGAACACTGTCCAACCATCTCATCCTCTGTCGTCCCCTTCTCCTTGTGCCCTCCATCTTTCCCAACATCAGGGTCTTTTCCAGGGAGTCTTCTCTTCTCATGAGGTGGCCAAAGTACTGGAGCCTCAACTTCAGGATCTGTCCTTCTAGTGAGCACTCAGGGCTGATTTCCTTCAGAATGGATAGGTTTGATCTTCTTGCAGTCCATGGGACTCTCAAGAGTCTCCTCCAGCACCAGAATTCAAAAGCATCAATTCTTCAGCGTTGAGTCTTCTTATTCCATCTCTGCCAACATTTTTCTGATGAAAAGAGGTATGTTCTATTCTATCCCCTTCAACATATCTCTGATGAAAAGAAGGATGCCGAAAAGGAAAGTGGAACAGTCTGGGATTAAATCAGAAATCGGGACGGCTTCTGTAACTCCAGGACTGTCCCTGGGAAATAGGGACATTCTGCCCTGATAGCACCTCAATTTCCCAAAGCCTGTCCGAACAGGAAGGGCCAACTTCTATTGGGAGGAAATAGTGAAAAGCAGGTAAGAATATTTTCATGAATAATTACATCAATATTATAGGCAGTGGGCCGCCTATTTGCTCCCCCCCCCCACACCTTTAGATAAGAACCACAACTGATACAAATGATAAAAAATGCCCAGTCTCGGTAGTAGCACCCGGCCTGTGGAACCCCCTCCCACCAGATGCCAAAGAGAAAAACAACTACCAGACTTTTAGAAGACATCTGAAGGCAGCCCTGTTTAGGGAAGCTTTTAATGTTTAATAGTCTATTGTTTTTTAATATTCTGTTGGAAGTTGCCCAGAGTGGCTGGGGAAACCCAGCCAGATGGGCGGGGTATAAATAAATAAATAAATAAATAAATAAATAAATAATCATCAATCAATCAATCAATCAATCAATCATGTTACTTAATAACAAAGATATATCACCATGTACCCGGAAAGGTAGACTCTTGCAACCTTTTAGCTGCTTCTCTAAAATCCTCAATTGTTTGCTGCGGATGCACCTTGTCATCACAAAGCTCGCTTATTTGATTAACTTCAGAGAGAAATAAGGGCACCTGCTTTGCTTCATCAGATATGGCCTTGCTTTCTCAGTAACCATGACACCATGTTCTCCTCTGCTTCTCTCTTCACCTCATGCCTACCAAATGTGTGTGTGTGTGTGTGTGTGTGTGTGTGAACCTTCAAAATTGTCAAACACTACTCTTTTCTTGTAGGTACATTTCTGAGGGAGGGAGACGATACTCTTACACCAGCTCAGGCTGCGTTCTGGCATATCAAGAGAAATATTTTCATATACGTAATTAACACCACAGTTATATACATTTATATAGACATAATTAACGGCACAACAATCCTAAGCAGGCTTACTCAGAAGCAGGTCCACTGTGTTGACTAGAGGCAGAAGGAAGTGGCATATGGACCACTGCCTAATCCTGCGATCCTAAATACAGATTCTAGGAAGCAAGCCCCACACATTTCTGTATTTTATATCTGTGGCCCTCTCTAGGGGCCGCCTCTACCATTAGGCAGAGTGAGGCAGCTGCCTCAGGCACCTGGTTTTGGATGTCATGAAAGGACAGCAAATTGTTAGCTATTTAGGGTGCAATTCAAACCCAGTGGGTCTTAACAGAGTGGTGGGGGCACAGGAAAAAAAACAGAAAGCAGTGGGCAGGAGAATTGCTAGTCTGGTTTTGGTGCAGCAATTGTGCCTGGCTTGTGCCCAACAGCAGTGGGAGCCTCACTGAGCGCTCTGCATGGATGGTGTGACACTGGCAACAATCCATGGGCAGAGGCCAGCAGGGATGGACAGAGAGACGCCTCCATGGGAAACAGCTGAATCTGTCAACTTAGGTTTATCTCCGTTTCTCATTTTTCAGCTCTTAAGTTCAGTTCACCAGACTAACTTGTGATTGTATTGGGTTTTTTTAAGGCCTCGTGAAAAATTATCATCATTTTAGTATACTTTTTTGATGCAGTTTTGCCTAATACACATACTTTTGTCAGCATTTTGTATGTCATTTTGACCAATATATGCATTGTATGGCTCCTTCCGGCAACTCCTGCAGCCAAGTTGGTGCCAAACGTATTGCTCTGCTTCCCTTTGGTCCACGCTAGCGAGGCTGAAGGTGGGGGGGGGGCTGTCTTGTCATCTGGGCAGCCCAGGACCTCCATACACACTGCCTAGGCTTGCACCCCAGGGAGGTCGCTTCAGTGCTGTTAACACGGCAGTTTGACTTCACCCCTGAAGGCACACTCCATTGTATGTCAAGACAGACAGATGCCAGCAACAACATGCATTTTCACACACTCTTTGGTCTCATATATGCACTTTGTTGTACACATTACTTGGCCAGGGAACTGCCCTGCAGAATTCAGAGAAATGCAAAACTCAAAGGATGGCTGTGTTTCAGTTCCTGTATTGTTTCAGAAAGTGCAAATCAGTTGATCCGCCTCTAAACATGAGGAGTATGAAACTCTACCCAGTAAAAAGGTAAAAGTAAAGGACCCCTGGATGGTTAAAGCGGGTTCTCCATAGAGAGAGCACAGGCTGCGGTGGGGGCCTGCAAACTACCCCTTAGTTGCTGGGCGGGTTGGTTTGGATGGCCACTACTTCGATTGGACCCTGGGTGTTGTTGGGGAGATTTATATGTAGCCAATTTGTGGTGGACAGCCCAGCCTAGTAAAAAAAGGGCAGCTCGCAGCATGCTCTGCCTCTCTGATTGCGAGCTTTGGATCACCCACCCTTTCCCTCCCTAATTTTAGGCCTCTGCATTGACCTTGCTGTGCCTGTCATGGGGTCGTCTGCTTTTGAGGCAGGGGCCTGGTATGAATTTTTCCATTTGGCTGATTGGCTGGTGCCATCCGGTTTTCGCCTACTGCATAGCAAATAGTCACAACTTGTAAGGTTGGCGGTTAGGCATTGGTTCTTATTAGATTGGTTGGTGGAGGGGCTGTTGACATATTCATGTGGCCCTCCAAAGTCATCATGGTGTGTGGGGATTTCCGTTAAAGGAACCCAGGGGCTCGACATGCTTTGTCCATATCCCCCGGTCGGGGGCCAGGGCCACGCAAGAGCCCCTGGGAGCTTGTGGGAAGAGGGGAGAGAGTGTTTCCCCCTCACTTTCTCTACCCAAAAGGCCTTCTCTCCCTACTGACAAATGTCAGTTCTGTCCTTAGGGGACAGGTAGTCTGAACCAATGCCTAAGCAACCACTCACATACCTTGTAAGTCAATAAAGTTGTGGCCAAAATCATGCCAAAAACCAAAACCAAAATTCATGTCTGTGGTGTGAATTATTTCAGGGGTGGTTTGGGGGGACCTTGACATGCAAGTCCAGTCAAAGGTGACTATGGGGTTGTGGCGCTCATCTCCACTTTCAGGACAAGGGAGCTGGCGTTTGTCTGCAGACAGCTTTCCAGGTCATGTGGCCAGCATGACTAAACCACTTCTGGCACAACGGAACACTGTGACGGAAACCAGAGCACATGGAAACGCTGTTTACCTTCCCGCTGCAGCGGTACCAATTTATCTACTTGCACTGGTGTGCTTTTGAACTGCTAGGCTGGCAGAAGCTGGGACAGAGCAACTGGAGCTCATTCCATCGTGGGGATTCAAACCGCCGACCTTCTGATCAGCAAGCCCAAGAGGCTCAGTGGTTTAGACCACAGCACAACCTGCGTCCCTGTGCCCAGTCCACCCCCACAGCCTTGTCACTAGTGCAAAGGACATGTGGAATGTAGTGCCCATTTAATTTGACTGTATTTCTTGCAGCAGTGAAGGGGAAGGTTCTTGTGGGATTTTATGCCCAAGCAACTTGGCTTGCCTTGGGTACTGTGTGCATTGACCCCCCCTCTCCTGGATTTGCTGCTCCACCTCAGGGACAAGAAACAGAGCTTCAATTCAGTGCACACACCCAAACTCAATGGTATCCCCAACCTTGGGGAATAGGTGCAGCAACGGGTGAGCTGGAAAAAAAGACTGCTCATGTTATCTAGTAAATGTGTATTTTTAAAATGCATTTGTAAGTGGACAATTTCACCAGCCACCTTAGCATGAAAGCCTAAGAGGGATTAAAAATGATGCCTTCGCTCACTTAAATAACATTTCCCTCCCCCTTCCTCTCCTGCTGAACCGAATGGGCTTTTTTATGTTCTTCCCACCTTCGTGGCTAATGAGTGTGAAGAATTCATCTGTCCCGAGGTAATTGAGAACAAGAGTAATGGGCTCATGATTTAGAAATGCCTTACATGTGAGATCACTTGCTTACACGTCCGGAGATAAGGCGGCTTGTTCCGAGAAGATACGAGGAATGTGGGGTGGAAGGTATACCTTGCAGTGACAGTTAGGAAGTAAATCTGTATCTTGGTTATATACGATCCCTGCTGCATCACCAGGGAGCTATGAAACCTGCATTATCAGGCCCTGTTTGTTCAAAGACTTAAGCAATTGTTTTAAAAAATTGCCTGCGATAATGTAAGGTGGTGGTTTCTGGTTCCCTCCCTCCTCTGCCAAAGGCAGGACTGATGGTGTGGAGATGCTGTTGAAACAGTTTCTCACTGTTTTAGTGCTGGATTGCTTTCTGCTTTGATCCACTAATACTTCATAATGGGGGGAGTGGAACCAGAGGGCAGCTGGTTCATCCATGCCTCTGGGGAATGTCTCTATCCCTCGTTAAGTTGGCAATTCTGAGTGATCTGCAGCACATAGTTGAACGATGGAACTCACAGTGATGGCCACCAAATTGAATGGCTTCAAAAGATGGTTAGATAAACTCACGCAGGAGGGGGCAATTGATGGCTACTAGCCATGAGGACCATGCTCTGTCACCACCACAGTTGGAGGCACCAATAATCCCAGTTGCGGGAAGCCACAGGAGTGGAGAAGGCTGATGTGCTCAGGTTGTGCTTATTATACAGGCACCTGGTTGGTCACTGTGAGAACAGAATGCTGGACTAGATGGGCCATTGACCTAATCAGCAGGCTTGTTTTATGTTTTTATGCTTTAACACATGGGTAGGGAAACTGTGCGACGCGGGTGGCGCTGTGGGTTAAACCACAGAGCCTAGGGCTTGCTGATCAGAAGGTTGGTGGTTCGAATCCTCACGACGGGGTGAGCTCCCGTTGCTCGGTCCTAGCTCCTGCCCACCTAGCAGTTTGAAAGCACATCAAAGTGCAAGTAGATAAATAGGTAGCACTCCGGCGGGAAGGTAAACGGCGTTTCCGTGCACTGCTCTGGTTTGCCAGAAGCAGCTTTGTCATGCTTGCCACATGACCCGGAAGCTGTACGCTGGCTCCCTCAGCCAGTAACGCGAGATGAGCGCCACAACCCCAGAGCCGGACACGACTGGATGTAATGGTCAGGGGTCCCTTTACCCTTTACCTTTAGGCAAACTTAGGCCCGGGGGCCAGATTCAGCCCAATTGCCTTCTAAATCCAGACCACGGATGGTCCGGGAATCAGCGTGTTTTTACACGAATAGAATGTGTCCTTTTATTTAAAATGCATCTCTGGGTTATTTGTGGGGCATAGTTCATATTTTTTTTTTCAAAATATAGTCCGCCCCCCCCCCAAGGTCTGAGGGACAGTGCACCAGCCCCCTGCTGAAAAGTTTGCTGACCCCTGCTTTAATACAATGAAGTAAGGACACCCACTTGCATGAATTTTCTCCTGGTTGTAGTTGTTTTAATCCAAAAACAGTCTCTTGAGAAGATGGTGGGGTAGAAACAAGGAGCTGGTTAAGGCTTTCAATTCTGGTCAGTTTCCTGCTCCTTCCCATTGGGGATCTTTTGAATTATAGGGGGTACATTGGGTGAAAAGCAGCCGGGGGAGGGTGTTAATGTGTGGGAGTGACTGGAGGTGAAAGGGTTAAGCAGCTCCCCATCCTCCCCCCCTCCAATGATGATCCAGCTAAGATGGCACCATTGGTAGCAGAGGACATAGAAGAGTTCTGTTGGATCAGGCCAATGGCCAAGCTAGACCACCATGGGAGGGGAAAAGATGTCAGATTTGATGGGATTTGAGGCTAGGGATGGGGTTAGTCACTCAGTCTGTGGCCACATTCACACCATATGCTTAAAGTGCTATGATACCACTTTAATCAGCCATGACTTCCTCATAAGTATCCTGGGAACCATAGTTTGTTAAGGATGCAGAGAGTTCTTAAAGGTAAAGGGACCCCTGACCATTAGGTCCAGTCGTGTCCGACTCTGGTGTTGCAGCACTCATCTCACGTTACTGGCCGAGAGAGCCGGCATACAGCTTCCAAGTCATGTGGCCAGCATGACAAAGCCACTTCAGGCAAACCAGAGCAGCGCAGAGAAAAGCTGTTTACCTTCTCGCCGGAGCGCTACCTATTTATCTACTTGCAGTTTGACGTGCTTTCGAACTGCTAGGTGGGAAGAAGCAGGGACCGAACAACGGGAGCTCACTCCGTCACACCGCCGACCTTCTGATCAGCAAGCCCTAGGCTCTGTGGTTTAACGCACAGCGCCACCCACGTCCCACAGGAGGCACCCATTCCATTCAAAGCGCTGCAATTCACAGAGCTCCCTGTGAAGAGGGAGGAAGCATAAAGAAAGAAGAGAAGAGAATAAAATTTCGAAAAACCATTTGCACATGTTTCTTCTGCTGTGTAATGACGCTTACTGATGCAAAGTAGAGTTAAGTCCTAGTGATTATTTTATTTTATGAATAAACGAATAAACACACAAAATGCAAGTCAAGTCCACTGACAGAAGGTAAATTTCCAGGGGTGCACTGAATAATTTTTTTTTTCCTGAAAAGGGGGTGGTAGGCCAAATAAGTTTGGGAATCTCTGGTTTCATGCAGTCACTACTTCCATCCTGCTTCTGGATTAATCTGCATTTTATATAAGTATATAAATAATCCACATTATAACAGATACTTTCTGCCAACCTCGGCATTTCTTAAATGTAAGTTGATATGCTCTTTCAGCCAAGTTCTGAGAACTGCAGGACATCCAGAAAGCATGAAATCTGGTGGATGACTAAAGTTTCCATCTGCACATTTGTCCAGACATAGGGAATAGGATCAATTCATAGTCAAATCCACAGAAATCATATTCCTCAAGCATTCCTACTTTGGATTGAATTTTGCAGAGCTGCTTTTACATTCTTTTTTATATATTCAGCCATGCTTCAAGTAAATGTATTTGGGGACCAGGCCCTCAGCTGAGAATCAGGGAGGCACTGAACTTCTAGGTCTCAAATTGAGACTTGAAAGGCTAGCAGAATTGCCTCTGGAGAGGTTACCAGAAATGTACAAAACTAGCTTAATTGTCCCTCTTCTGATTTTGATGGCGGCAGCAGCAGAATTAGGCCAATTTTAACGTCTCCTGTCCCCCGCCTTCACTCATAATCCCGTTCTGAATGATGATCAGCAGCATCACATAAAACTGTAGTCAGCGGAATGTTAACCAGGTTAATATTATTCTAGCCCATAATTGTCAGCAAGGAAATCAAGAAGTGTGATGATATGTGGCAGGCAAAGTGATTCAGCTAGATCCTAACAGTTCTGACAGGGCTGTCATGACTCGAGATAGAATCTATACAGTCACACCTTGGGTTGCATTCGCTGTGGGTTACGCGATTTTGGGTTGCACTCCGTGCCGAACCCGGAAGTATCGGAATGGGTTACTGCCGGGATTCGGTGCGCGCATGTGCAGAAGCGCTAAATCTCGCTTTGCACATGCGCAGAAGCACCGAATTTCACCGCACACATGCGCAGATACGACACTTCAAGTTGCTTGCTTTTCATGTTGTGAACGGGCCTCCGGAACGGATCCCGTTCGCAACCAGAGGTACCACTGTATATATTTCTTCTTTCTTTGGCGATCACTCGTAGCCGAGTAAGATTGTCTTCCATGAACATGGTCTTAACAGGGTGTTTGTAAGCGATTGTGAAGGCCAGTTCTGGATCCACACATCCTTCCACAGTGGGGACATTGGTTTCCGGGCGGGATTTGATCATGGTGAGGGTTTGCCAAACGTGCCTTCCTCTAAATATTTTTCTTGAGAGAGTCTTTAAACCTCTTTTGTTGTCCACCGGCATTACGCTTTCCATTTTTAATTTTGCAATAGTTTCAGCTTCATGGATGGAATGTGATCCACTCCCGTTTGCTTTTGGGGGGTTCTTCCAACCCCTAAGCCAATACCGGGGATCCAGGAGGCACCCAAGTGTGTGTGTAAAGACCATTGGACAAACAGAAGTCCTCACTTAGGGTTTCCACTGATGAGACTTATTAGTGGAATCCCACCTGCATTGATGAGCTGCGATTTTATTTAATCCTTAAGTGTGCTATTCCTGAAGCATAGTGCTAAGGCTCTTTTGTTCAATGGCTCAGTTCTCCGGGCCTTTTAAACTGCCCAAATTTTATGCTCAAGCTTGGCACCACAGGCTGCTTTGGCCACTCAACATAATTTAGTTTCATTTTACTACCAGTTAAAGTTAACAACGCCTTACTAATAAGAGTTGTAAAATAATCCGCAGATAACATGTGTTGTGTTGCAAACGCGACTGCGTCGATTAGTTCTGCTCTTTAATTTTTATAGCAACAGAGTCACCTCGCAAGTGAATTTGCAAGTCCGTGAAATGCAACGGTGGTGGGCGGGGGTGAGAAGAGCAGCACCAACGACCTGCCAAAAAATTGTCTTCTCAAAGTCTGCTTTCTGAAGACGATCTGTCATCTCGGCAGATGTTAAACGTTATGGCTGGAATCGCTGCACTGTTCTGCTTATTCCCCAGGCTTTCGGTCCTCCACAGAATCAATCAAATGCCCCAGTTCTGTGCAGAAATAAACGCCTTATTCCATGTGTGGTGCGTTTATTTGTAAACACGACAGGGCATTGCTAAGCAACAATAGGCAGCGACTGCACGCGCTCAGCCCAGGTGACAAAAATCAGGATGCCGGCTTTTTTCTAGTGTCTAAATAATTCAGTCTGAACATTGTTTCCTCCTGTTTTAACAGCCCCTTCCAGTTAGGAGGGATTTGCCAGCAAGGGAGGAGGGGACCAAGGAGTGTGTTTAATGTGCAGTGATGTTTATCAGCTTGTGGCGACACAGAGGTGGGATTCTCCACTGGCTGCACAAGTGTTGTAGAATGATCTGCCTGCTGAAATATGAAAGGTTCCATCATTATTGGCATTCCGTCGGGGAATACTTTTGGGTCAAGTACCCCCCTGATCTCACATCTGGAACCTTCTGTTTTAACCATTTTAATTGCTGCTTTAGATATGTTGTAGCTTTAACAGGCTTGTTTCATTGTGCATTTTAACTGCAGGCATTTATTTTAATGGTTTGGTGGAATTTTATTGCATAATTTAACTAGTGCATCTTAGTTGTGAGCTGTGCTTTTTTCTGGGAGGATGCAGGGGTACGCATACCCCTAAACATTTTGTGAATCTAAGTTTGACCTCATTGAGGGGCAGTATTTCAATATGAGTAGGAAAATGAGAGTATCCCTAAACTCCTTCTTCTTTTTTAAAGCACAGGTTGTGAGTCCTGTTCTCTGCAATGACCTTTATACTTGTAAACTGCCTAGAAGCCGATTTTGACCATTAAGAGGCTAATAATAATAATGCATTTCATAACCACTAATTGTAAAGGAATGCAGTTAATGGGTTAATTCCATTAGTGAGGAAGAGATGACTCATTCCCAAGACGCACGTGGCTGAATCTGCTGGCTTCCATATCAGTATTCTGGGCAGATTAGGCACACAACTCTGTATATAAAAGGGCTCAGATTCCAGTGTGGGTCATAAATCATGGGTGATTATCAGGAAGGAGTGGATCATTATGGAATTGTGGAGTTATCCGAACAGGTTGAGAAGAGCTCATCTGAGATGAAGACTTGGAAGGGTGTCGGACTTCAGACAACTCTAAACTATTACAAGACTCTGTGCAAATTGACTCAAAGCTTGTGTGTGGACTTTGTTACGAAAGGACGTTGACGTACTGGAAGCCCCTCTGGGACCAGAGGGAGAAAAAGTTTTCTTGCGACCTGTATATAATGTGTAAATGTAGAGTATGTGTCATGTGTGTGCCAAGTCAAACAACTGCTTAAAACAGCAAGCGTTTTGTGTTGCCCAGCATAGAATCATAGAATTATAGAGTTGGAAGAGACCACAAGGGCCATCCAGTTCAAACCCCTGCCAAGCAGGAAACACCACCAAAGCATTCCTGACAGATGGCTGTCAAGCCTCCGCTTAAAGACCTCCAAAGAAAGAGACTCCACCACACTCCTTGGCAGCAAATTCCACTGTCGAACAGCTCTTACTGTCAGGAAGTTCTTCTTAATGTTTACGTGGAACTTAATAGCTTGTTTGAAGTTTCTACAGCACAAACACACAAGGAGAAAGATTTATAGGTGATAAAGATAAGCACACATCCCAGCACTCCTCTCCTGGTAATGTAGTAGAAAAAAACTTACACGACCACAAATGAGTTAAAACCATAAAATCAAAAGTTCCACAGAATTAGGGCAACAATACTGAGCGCAAGGCTGTTGGATACCAGTCATGCATCAAAGCCATGGTGGACCACCATGGCTCTCCTGAAGATGATAACGATAATGATGATGGGCAGCTTCCAGCTAATTATAAAACCACGGTAAAACATCACACATAAAAAAATTCTGTATAAAGGGTTCAGGTGTCTTCTAAAAGTCAGATAGTTTTTTTATTTCCTTGACATCTGATGGGAGTTCCACAGGTTGGGCGCCACTACTGAGAAGGCCCTCTGCCTGGTTCCCTGTAACCTCCCTTCTCGCACTGAGGGAACCAACAGAAGGCCCTCAGAGCTGGACCTCAGTGTCTGGTCTGATTGATGGGGGTGGAGATGCTCCTTCAGGTATACAGGGCCAAAGCAGTGATCAACAGGAACAGAAGGGATCAGGCACTCCCAGAGGTATACAGAACCCAAATTGTTAAGGTCTATAAATTAATACAGGATGTGGGTGGCGCTGTGGTCTAAACCAGTGTTCCCCAACCTTGGGACTGTTCTAAACCACAGAGCCTAGGGCTTGTTGATCAGAAGGTCAGCGGTTTGAATCCCCGCAACAGGGTGAGCTCCCGTTGTTTCGTCCCAGCTCCTGCCCACCTAGCAGTTCGAAAGCATGTCAAAGTGCAAATAGATAAATAGGTACCGCTCTGGTGGGAAGGTAAATGGCGTTTCTGTGCGCTGCTCTGCTTCGCCAGAAGTGGCTTAGTCATGCTGGCCACATGACCCGGAAGCTGTCTGCAGACAAACGCCAGCTCCCTCGGCCTATGGAGCTAGATGAGCGTGCAACCCCAGAGTCGTCTGCGACCAGACCTAACGGTCAGGGATACCTTTACCTCTACCTTTTTTTATAAATTAATACAAGAAACTTGAACCTATCCCAGAAGCATAAAGGCAGTCAGTACAAGATTTTGAGCACCAGAATGCAGGCAACAGTCTGTCCCCTTTAACAATCTAGCTGGATCAGGCTCACATAGACTATAATCAAACCTTGAGCTTGTCTGTGTGCTTTTCCATGTCAATATCTGAGGCAGGTTTGTACATGCATTACCACCCTGCATTACTGTATCAAATGTACTACCATACTGCATGCAGAGCCACCCATCCCATGGCAATGAATGGGGGGAACTTTGCATGCTCCAGAAGTCAAAACGTGAACCAAAGGCACAGTGCCAGCCAAGACTTCATTTGGCAGCAATGCAAACACGACTTTCACCTCCCAAAATTAGGGCCTTTGGATGCAATCCGAATTTTACATGTGGTGCCATTTGCAAGAATAATTATAAATGCAACCCAGTCAAGAGCATTTCTTAGAAACAACAGGTTTAGGGGGAAAGCGGGAACTCCATTTTGTTCCGAGCAGATTTATCCTATATTCTCGCTACATCACAGTAAGTGTTCCTCTTTAAAAAAAAAAAGTGTGTGTGTGTTTAATTCCCCCTATTAAATCTAAATTAGATGCTTTCAAAAATTGTGCTTGTATTTCTACAATTCTCTCGATTAAAGGCCACTTTAAAGGAATACTTGAAAATGGAGAGTTGGAAGCAAGCCTACCAGGCTTTCTAATACAAAGATGAAACGCGGAAAACTCAATCGCTGATCACTCCAGGTGTCCAGGGGTTTAATTGTTTGAAGAAGTTTATATCGCAGACTTAAAACGACTCAATAAACTCACACAGGGCCAGGAAACAGCCGCATCCTTCAAGTGATGGAGACAAATGAGATCGGAATTGTGAAAGTCAATAGGGCTCCACAACCTGAGAAGAGAATTAGGCTCTCGGGTGGCAAATCACTTTCGAGAGTGCATTGCTTCAGACACAGTGGCTTGAATGCCAGCTACTCTCAGCATCTCGTATCAAGGCGTTCCTCCATGGCTTGGTTGCGTTCGATGGAATGCTTCCAGTGTGGTGTAGTGGTTAAGAGCGGTAGAGCCAGTGTGGTGTAGTGGTTAAGAGTGGTAGACTTGTTATCTGGGGAACCGGGTTCGTGTCTCCACTCCTCCACATGCAGCTGCTGGGTGACCTTGGGCTAGTCACACTTCTCTGAAGTCTCTCAGCCCCACTCACCTCACAGAGTGTTTGTTGTGGGGGAGGAAGCGAAAGGAGATTGTGAGCCACTTTGAGACTCCTTAGGGTAGTGAAAAGCGGGATATCAAATCCAAACTCTTCTTCTTCTTCTTCTTCTTCCTTTGGCTTTCATCCAGCCGGATGCCTGTTGAGTTTTGGGACGCAACCACCTTGTGGGCAAAGATGGGGGAACCCTTTTTATCTTGAGGGCCAGATTGCTCTGAGCAAACTTACCTGAAGGCTGCATCCTAGTGGCAGGTGAAACCATAAGCAAAGTTGAACAAAACAATGGATGTTTATTCTAGCCTTGTACTATAGGATACTTTCCACAGACCATCCATCCTGTCTCTGGTCTCCATCCTAGCAAGCAAGAGGAATTATCAGAGTTCAAGGACGCAGTCAAACCAGGCAAAGACACAAAATGACAGGATGGGGTGTGGCCTGGAGAGAAGAGGTGTGGCTGAGGAGAGGTGTGGGCTGGGGAGAGTTTGGCCACCCAGACACATGTTGAAAACCTTCAAACAGGGCCCAAGCACAAGAGCACTCTCTCATCCTATGGTTTCCAGTAAATAGTATTCAGAAACAGTACTGCCTATATTCCTAGAGAGAATATAGGCAATGTGGTTATTAGCCATTAAGAGGACGACGTATGTAGCAAATGGACTCATGGAACATGCAAAATCTGGGTGAAAGGACTTCTCCTCCAATGACCAAATTGAAAAGAAACAGGAAAGTGTTAAAAGAAAAAACTGCTCATTTTCCCTTATGGGGTACCCAAGAGCCCATATAGAGTCCTTACGTAGGTTCTCTTTCAGTAGGAGAAAATAACAGAGACCAACCACAGAATATTGAGAAGCAAAGCAGCTAGTAAGAATGATCTTTATTAAACTGTTGCAACAGGGTGTTGACACACACACCCCACCACGCAGGAGGGAGGAGGAACCCAGAACAATGGTGTACAAGCCTTTATACAGTCATACTTTGGCCACCTCATGAGACTCCCTGGAAAAGACCCTGATGTTGGGAAAGATGGAGGGCACAAGGAGAAGGGGACGACAGAGGACGAGATGGTTGGACAGTGTTCTCAGAGCTACCAACACGAGTCTGACCAAACTGCGGGAGCCAGTGGAAGACAGGAGTGCCTGGCATGCTCTGGTCCATGGGGTCATGAAGAGTCGGACACCACTAAACGACTAAACAACAACAACATATGTTTGCCTGGTACATTTACGAACATTTATTTTATACCTTAGACCTTATAATTCTTATAACAAAAGGATTTGGAAAATTGCTCCACCATGGAAAACACATGTCCATGTTGGATTGAGTAGGGCCAGGGGTGAAATTTGAATCCATTTACATTTAAAGGTGAATCCGCTATATTCACACTTCTACGAAACACAGTCACCCCGCTGTGGCTCCCCTTTATCACATATTACAATGACCGACACTCCCCCCCCCCCGACAACATACAAATCAATCTGGCTAACTTAACTGAGCAACAGAAGTTTATTGTTTCCCCATGTCTGTTTCCTCCCCTCTGTCTCCCCACTTCTCTTCCCCCTGCAACTCCAAACTGCCCATAACAAAAATGTCTCAAACGGAAGGTAACTTCCCTGCATGAAGGACGCTACAATTTGAAAACAAAAAACCGAATGTACTTTTATTACTCGTGAAAATCTTTTCATTTAAAAAAGAAACATTTAAAAGAACTAAGCTAAACTAAACAAAGCAATCCTACGAAATTCGTACTTTTCTGAATTTTGCAGCGCAGCTCTCCAGCTAAGCAATGTGTACAAAAAAGTACACAGTGGGGTAAAGTGTGCAAAGAAATGCATATATTGGTAAAAATCATACATTTGAAAATGCATATTAGGGGAAATTGCTTGCCCAAATGTGTCTATGACAGGCATGGATGGCTTGGCCGCTTATGTTTTCCATCGACTTGTGCATTTAGTTGGTGGAGTCTTTTTATCTTGCTATCAAGTTCTTGTACCTCTGAGTTGGTAACGAGCCCACATCCTTATTAAAAACTTGCTATTTCTCAATAACTCAACGTCACATAAAAGACAACAAGAAAGAAGATAGATTTTTTTAAATTCCCTTGTGGGTTCTTTTTCTATTAAAAAAAGTTGTTGCCTTCCCCCAGGTTATGTTCTGTATATTGTGGTATGACATGAAAGTTGAGACCAGATGTCAGCTACAGGGCGAGGCAGTTGTATCTGATGCTTTGAAGGAGGGAATTTCTCTCTCTTAAATCAATTTACAACCAGAAGAAGTGAGGAAGGAAAATCCCCCCACCCCCAGTAAAGGCTTCAGAAAGTCTAGTTATGCCAAAAAGATATACTGTATTGGCTTATACCAATAGCTATTATAATGGGGGAGAGGAAAGAATTTTAGCAGAGTTAAATGTTAAGTTCTGCATTCAGGCCATGCTTTTAGGCAGGAAGAATTTGTTGTTGTTGTTCAGCCATTCAGTCGTGCCTGACTCTTCGTGACTCCATGGACCAGAGTACACCAGGCACCCCTGTCCTCCACCGCCTCCCGCAGTTTGGCCAAACTCATGCCAGTCGCTTCGAGAACACTGTCCAACCATCTCATCCTCTGTCGTCCCCTTCTCCCTGTGCCCTCCACCTTTCCCAACACCAGGGTCTTTTCCAGGGAGTCTTCTCTTCTCATGAGGTGGCCAAAGTACTGGAGCCTCAACTTCAGGATCTGTCCTTCTAGTGAGCACTCAGGGCTGATTTCCTTGAGAATGGATAGGTTTGATCTTCTTGCAGTCCATGGGACTCTCAAGAGTCTCCTCCAGCACCATAATTCAAAAGCATCAATTCTTCGGCAATCAACCTTCTTTATGGTCCAGCTCTCACTTCCATACATTACTACTGGGAAAACCATAGCTTTAACTATACGGACCTTTGTCGGCAAGGTGATGTCTCTGCTTTTTAAGATGCTGTCTAGGTTTGTCATTGCTTTTCTCCCAAGAAGCAGGCGTCTTTTAATACGATGTGCAAATTCAGGAAGAATACGATTTGGAAATTCAGGAGAGATCTGGGGGATTTAGTAGACCACAACTAAATCTGAATCAGCAGTGTGATACGGCAACTAGAAAGGCTAATGCAATTCTGGATTGCACCAATGGAAGTGTAGTGTCCAGATCACAAGAAGTAATGGTTCTGCCTCCCCCCCCCCCCGCTTTGGTCAGCCTCCCTAGGGCTGGATCTAGACACATCAAAAAGCAATTCAGTTAAACACAGGGAAATCCCATTGGCGAAATACGGGACTCCACAGCGCCACCTAGTGTCACAGTGTTATAACACATATAAAGTGCTTTACAAATGTAGCATAATCTCTGGAATACTGTGTCCCATTGTGGGCATTGCAGTTTAAGATATTGATGAACTGGAATGTGTTCAGAGAAGAGCAACAAAGATGGTGACCCCCCCCCCCTTTCTTATTTTCACAGTAATTCCTTTTGGTACAGTTGTGTTTTTATGGATTTTCTCAGTAAGTACCAGTATAAACAGAAGAAGAGGAAGAAGAGGAAGGAGGAGGAGGAGGAGGAGGAGGAGGAACACCCCCTTGTCTCAGCTGTGTGGAGGAACTGTGAAGAGGACTCCCTTTGCCCATCTTAACATCTGAACTGTTGTTGAAGAGCAGTTGATCGAGGGAGTTGGTTGGTGGGTGGTTGTTGATTGTGAGGGTTGGTGGTGAGGTCTAGTGGTGAGCGTAGGCAGGGTTGTAACCAATATCTTAAGTTGTTGAAGTTTTTAAATAAACACTTATTATTTTGTTTAAAATTGCACCCTGACTGTGAAAGTTATTACCAGGGAGGGGATCCTGGTTGGTGGCAGCAAAGCGCCGTGGTGGCACAGGGATCAATAGTCCGTCAAACGACCGGGGACCCTGTGTGATCGCCACAAAAATATTCAGGTATTTGGGAGCTAAGTATTTTAGGATTTCAAACACACATGTGAAAACTTTGAATCGGACCTTGGCAGGAACTGACAACCAGTGCAGTTGTCAACAACAAAAAACCCAAAAAACACAGGCATTATTTGAGTCCTAAATTTCAGTTACAGGTGGGTAGCCGTGTTGGTCTGCCATAGTCAAAACAAAATCGAAAATGGCTAAAGATGGCTTTGTTATGTATAATGAGATAAGAATCCAATGTCAGGTTCAAACCACAGATTTTCTGAGAAAAATACAATCTTTGAATAACCTTCCTAACAATACTATTCTAGTCACTATGGATGTGGAATCTCTGTATACCAACATCCCACACAACGATGGTTTATAAGCTATAAGGAACACCATTTCAGATAAAACCACAGCAGACTTTGCTACGAAACTCTGTCATTTTGTCCTTACCCACAACAACTTCAAATTTGGTGAGGACCTGTTCCTTCAGATCAATGGCACAGCAATGGGCACCCGCATGGCCCCACAGTATGCCAACATCTTCATGGCAGATTTAGAACAACGTTTCCTAAACTCCTACCCACTCAAACCTCTCTTGTACCTGCGTTACATTGATGATATTTTTATTATCTGGACACATGGTCAACAGACCCTGGACACCTTCCACAAGACATTCAATGACTTTCACCCCACCATCAACCTAACTATGAACCAATCTATGCAAGAAATACACTTTTTGGACACTACTATAAAAATACAGGATGGACACATAGACACCACCTTATACCGTAAACCAACTGACCGACAAACATATCTACATGCTTCTAGCTACCATCCCAAACATACCAAACAATCCATTGTATATAGCCAGGCCCTACGTTACAGCCGCATCTGTTCCAACTCTACAGACAGAGACTCTCACCTAAGAGATCTACAGCAAACCTTTTTAGAACTAAAATATCCACCTGATGAAGTTAAACAACAGATCAACAGAGCCAGACTGATACCCAGAGAGAACTTGCTGCAAGACAGACCCAAAAAAGAAAATAACAGAACACCACTAGTCATCACATATAGTTCCCAAGTTAAAACAGTACAACGCATCATCAGAGATCTACAACCTCTCCTAGACAATGACAGTTCTCTTTCTCAAGCTCTGGGAGGAAGACCCTTCATCGCATACAAACAGCCACCCAATCTCAAACAGCTCCTCACCCACAATATACCTGAAGGAGCGTCTCCACCCCCATCATTCAGCCCGGACACTGAGATCCAGCGCCGAGGGCCTTCTGTCTGTTCCCTCACTGCGAGAAGCAAAACTACAGGGAACCAGGCAGAGGGCCTTCTCGGTAGTGGCGCCCGCCCTGTGGAACGCCCTCCCATCACAGGTCAGGGAAATAAACAACTACCTGACATTCAGAAAAAACCTGAAGGCAGCCCTTTTTAGGGAAGTTTTTAATGTTTGATATTGTTGTATTTGGTTTCTGTTGGAAGCCGCCCAGAGTGGCTGGGGAAATCCAGCCAGATGGGCGGGGTACAAATAATAAATATTATTATTATTATTAATAATAATACAAAAACAGGACTCAACATGGACACTGGTACCAGAGCCTGCAATAAACCCAGATGCCAACTTTGCTGCCACATAAACCCGGATAACACCATTACTGGTCCCAACAACATCAAACACACCATCTCAGGACTATTTAATTGCTCATCTTCCAACATTGTGTATGCAATCAAATGCCAACAGTGCCCTTCAGCTCTCTATATTGGACAAACAGGCCAAACCCTACGCCAAAGGATAAATGGACATAAATCTGATATCAGGAATCACAAGACAGAGAAACCAGTAGGAGAACACTTCAATCTCCCAGGACATTCTATAAAAGATCTCAAAGTAGCTGTCTTAATACAAAGAAATTTCAGAAATAGACTGGAAAGAGAAGTGGCTGAATTGCAACTAATCACCAAACTTAAAACCATGGAGAAACCTGGTTTGAACAAAGACATTGGATTCTTATCTCATTATACATAACAAAGCCATCTTTAGCCATCTCACCCCTTGCCTTTCCCTGCAAGACTAATTGCAGCCGTTTAGAGTCGTCAACTGGTTTTCCACACTTATCAGCCTATCACCCATTCCCACCACCCTTCTGAGTAATACCCCTCCCCACTCCCCCACTATATTTAAGGATCTGGTGACTTCTGTTTCAGTGTATCTGAAGAAGTGTGCATGCACACGAAAGCTCATACCAGGAACAAACTCAGTTGGTCTCTAAGGTGCTACTAGAAAGAATTTTCGATTTTGTTTTGAGTCCTAAATGGAACTCTAGCCTGTAATCGGGTTGCTGCATTCAGTTGAAATGTCTGAGTTGTCTTCAAGGGCAGTGTGTGTTAGACAATAGTCCAAATCGATAGGGTCATCAGGCATTCTGCAGTGGCACTGTCCCAGATATGCTACTGATCATCTGAATCTCCTTTCAGGTTCAGCAAAGGCTGCTATGTCTTCCTCCCTCCCTTCTCATCATGCAGTCCCTATTGAATGCCATGGAAAAGCAGGCTATTCTGGGCTGCCGGTAGAGACGACAGTGGAGAAAAGGGGAAGGGGTGCTCTCAGGGGGGATGTCAAGCAAAGCAGTTGACTGTTTCCTCCCTCTCTCTCGAGCCATGCACAGAGCATAGCCTTGTAGTGTACAATGACATGTACATCAGGATTTCCTTGCAGGGGAGCTGGAGAGAAGAGGGAGGGGGAGGAATCCAAACAAATAGCTAAGTGATTGTCAGGTAGCAAAAGAACATATGTCACAAAAGATGTCATGTCAGCTAATTAGCAGCTGGGTACATCAAATTTAATGGCCTGGGGAGAGGGAGCTGCCTTTTCTTTGATTAACAAGGTAGTTGAGTTTTCAGTGATCATCTGGAGTATGCAATGATGTCATAAAAAAACAGCACAACCCCATTTTTCATGGGGAGGGGATTTTTCCAGACCCCTGTCACATATTTTATTATCATGTTTATGCCTTAATTAAATAAGGTAAAATGACAACTGGTATCACTGTGGAACATCTGCATGGTGGTATCAATTTATCTGAAGCACCAGTCATGTGGCCAGCATGACTAAGCCGCTTCTGGTGAAACCAGAACAGCGCACAGAAATGCCGTTTACCTTCCTGCCGGAGTGGTACCTATTTATCTACTTGCACTTTGACGTGCTTTCGAACTGCTAGGTTGGCAGGACCTGGGGCCAAGCAACAGGAGCTCACCTCGTTGTGGGGATATGAACCGCCGACCTTCCGATCAGCAAGCCCTAGGCTCAGTGGTGGTATCAATTTATCTGAAGCACCAGAGGGACTATGTGAGATTGTAATAATAATAATAATAATAATAATAATAATAATAATAATAATAATTTATTACTTATACCCCACCCATCTAGCTGGGCCTCCCTTAGCCACTCTGTAGAAGAAGGAAGCACTAGCAAAACTTGTCCTCTTGGGCAAAGTGGCCATCTAACCAGACATGCTTGGAGAAAGCAGATTATGTAATCCATTTCAATCAAGCTCCATTCCCAGGTTTAGCACTGAAACAGTGTGAGTCACCAAGACTGATCAGAATAGGGGGAGTAAACACCATAGGCCACCCTTGGCTTCTCAGACACCATTTGCACTATACCTGTATGTCTAAAGCAGTGTTGTACCACTTTAAACAATCAATTGACTTGCCTAAGATCCAGGACAAGGTATCACCTTTTGGAAATTCCCTCCGGACGTCAGTTCTGCCTTTGAAATCCCAGTAATGTCCAGGATATATGGCACCCCTAATTTTGGAAACACTAGTTTTCTACATGTTGTTAAAAAGTTAAGTCTAGTCGTGAATGACTCTGGGGTTGCGGCACTCATCTCGCTTTACTGGCCGAGGCAGCCGACGTTTGTCCACAGACAGTTTTACGGGTCATGTTGCCAGCATGACTAAGCCGCTTCTGGCGAAACCAGCGCAGTGCACAGAAACGCCGTTCACCTTCCTGCCGGAGTGGTAACTGTTTATCTACTTGCACTTTGACGTGCTTTCGAACTGCTAGGTTGGCAGGACCTGGGGCCAAACAACAGGAGCTCACCCCATCGCGGAGATTTGAACCGCCGACCTTCCGATCGTCAAGCCCTAGGCTCAGTGTTTTAGACCATAGCACCACCTGAGTCCCCAGGTTGTTAGGAGACCCCATTACGCTCACAGAGATACAATTCTCAAAGTAGTTCAACAGGGAATTCTGAAGGGAATGAGGTTCTTCTGAAATCTCCCAGCTCCCTTAACAACTTACCATTCCCAGCATTCTTTGGGGGAAGCCATGGCTCTGTGTAAAGTTGTGTGAATATATAGGGCAGATGGGTCTCATGATAAGAGTCTCTTGTCTTGTTAGGAGCAATGAGAGTTTTGGAGACTCCTCTTCCCCTCACTGAGCTTAAGTTCCCAGAGTTCCCAAGAAGAGGGATTGACTGGGAACTGTAGCTGTGTGAGGGGAGTAAGGGAATCCTAACAACCATAACTGTCAACTTTTCCATTTTTTGGGGGGGGGGGGAATTCCCTTATTCCGAATAGGATTCCTCGCAAGAAAAGGAAAAAAGTTTACAGCTATGCCAGCAACTCAGTCGAAGGTGGTAGATTCCTGAGCTGGAAAGGACCATATAATTCAAGGTTACAGGATACCATTTTTTGAGGTTCCCTTGCATTAACTAAGAACTGCAAGAAAACTCACCCACTTGCAGGTCTAGTTGGCACAGTCCATTCAGGACTCTACTACCTCAATCAGCTCTAAGGGAGTTGAATGTGTAAGGATGTTAGGAATACATGCTTCACGAAACAGATCAATAGTTCCCGGAAACTTTAAAAAGCCTTCCAGAAGTTTATTCAATGTGGGGGAGTGGCACTCCAGGCTTAATTGGTGTCAGCTGGAGATGCAATTAAAAGGAGGAAGTTGAGTTTGCAAAGGAAGGCACAAGGAGAGCACACATACCCTGTTAGTACTCATGCTTACCGCTAGTTTGGATATATGGTAAAGTGTGCTGCTGATACTATGAGTTTGCAGTATCAGGACCATTTATTACTAGACTGAAAGTATACTGTGCTGAAGAGAGGAAGAAGGACTGTAAATAGTTTGTAGATAGTACCAGTAGTAACTGAAAATGCTTGTACAGTGGTACCTCCGGTTGTGGACGGGATTCATTCTGGAGGTCCGGTCGGATCCTGAGGCTTCCGCAACCTGAGGACCGCTTCTGCACATGTGCAGACCGCTTCTGTGCATGCGCACAAGGCAAAACCCAGTAAAATACTTCTGGGTTTGCCGCACGCACACCCCGAAGTTTATGTAACCAGAGGATTATGTAAATGGAGGTACGACTGTATAACCAAAGGCTTGCATAAAATAATCCTTGACTGTGCATTCAAGTGTGACTACAGTTATAATGCGCTTTTTTACAACAAGAGGCAATTCGTATATCCCCTCTGCGCTCAAGGTTTTTAATGCCAAAATTATCTCTCAACTGCTCTACGGCATTCCAGTCTGGATCCCAGTGTTCACTCAGACAGTAGAACGAGTGCAATCAGTCTTTCTCTACAAGATTTTTTCAGTCCCACAATGTGTACCATATGCAGTTTTATGTTTAGAGGGAGCTCAACATAAGGTGGAGTCTGTTGCCTGGGTAAGATTTCTTATATTCTGGCTAAACATCTGCCTTGACTCTGATAGAGACCCTCTCCTCCAGGACACCTTCCTCCCCACTGGGCTACAACACTTCAACAGGAAGGTTCAACAACTGGGGCTATCAGTGGAATTCCTGCGCACAATGTCCTTACTATCTGCCAAGGCCACAATAAAAACTAGTTTGTGGGACATTGAGCGCCAAGAACTCATAGAGGCAGCAGGCAAAACATGTTCCCCTCTTTATTTTCATCTTCCGTGGGTACACGAAACAAATTGTAATTATCTTGATTTTCTACTGAACCCCCCAGAAAGAAGGGCTTTTTCGTTGGCCAGGTTCAATGCAAATCCATCGAACCTCCTATGGGGAAGGTTCTCAGGCAGGGTGGAGGGTGAGAGGATTTGTCCATGCGATGACCACCAGGTGGAAAGCCTTGTTCATATGGTTTTTCACTGCAAACTTTACGACGATCTCCACCAGCAATTCCTGGACCAGCTCTGTATCCCTAGAAGGAGACCAGAGCGGGAAGTCTTACATTTCCTACTAATGGGGACTGACCAGGAGCTTACCAAATTGGTAGCTCAATACCTACATTTGCTCTTTTCTCATAGTAATATTCTGCAGTCGTCTGAGTTATCAGGAGTCCCAGAGATGTGATTGTGGTCAGCGGAGTCTTGTCTCTTTTCTCTTCTAACATAGTCTGTGCCACTGTGAAAGAATTAATCTGCTTCTGTTTTGTATGTATGTTTGTTTGTTTGATGCCAATAAAAGGTTGATGAATGGAATAGTTCTTGTTGTCTGCCGCCAGGGAAACACTGCTAGACACTTTGGGAAGCGGTTATGGACACTAACCTCTAATAAAGGAGCCCATTGTTCCCTGGTCTCTGGGCCCTGGAACCCAGTCTGGCCTTGCTGCTGCATTCCCAGCTCAGCTCCTTGCTCAGCTGGCTCCCCCTATGATGAGCAGGCACAAATGGAGGGAGCCTGGCCTGAGGTTCATCCCCACAGGTGTTGGTGGGGGGACATGTCGGCTGGCTGGGCTCCCCCCTATGTGGGTGGGCAAGTGGTGCAGCACAGCCCTGCTCCAGTGAGGGGGGTTGCTCTGGAAGCATTGGCAATGAAGGCTGGGCGTGGAGGGCTCCGTTCATCCTCTGCTCCACCGCCCAGTGTGTGCGCACCCAGCACTGGCAAACCATGCTACACCACTGCTGAGAGTGCTGAGAGCCAGAGTGGTTTAACAATCTTCCCTATTCCCAGGGAACTCTGGGAACTGTAGTTCCGGGAGGGGAATAGAAGCCACCTAAGAGCCAGTGTGGTGTAGTGGTTAAGAGCAGTAGACTTGTAATCCGGTGATCCGGGTTCGCATCTCCACTCCTCCACATACAGCTGCTGGGTGACCTTGGGCTAGTCACACTTCTCTGAAGTCTCTCGGCCCCACTCACCTCACAGAGTGTTTGTTGTGGGGGAGGAAGGGAAAGGAGAATGTTAGCCGCTTTGAGACTCCTTTGGGTAGTGATAAAGCGGGATATCAAATCCAAACTCTCCTCCTCCTCCTCCTCCTCCTCCTCCTTGCCACACCCCATCATTCTGCTCAATATCTTCTCTAAGAGCACTAATTTTGTTAATTTCTCCCTAGGAAACATTTCAAGAGCCTCAAAGTTTGATAGCGAGAAGTCAAATAACTACAAATGTGCCTTGAAGAAATAGTTTTAGCACTTTTCTCTCAGAAGGCACCTGGGGAGATGGATATCTGGAAATGAGAGCAAGCAGAGGACAAAGAAAGGGTAATGACAGATGAAAGGAAGGACTGAATAATGAGTGTGATTAACATGGGAGAAGTTCCCTAAACCAGCACCTGAAAATGATGCAAAAGGCTCCACTGAGTTCTTATGATCTCCATCTAGGTAGCCAAGTGTAATTGGCTCCCTACGGGGCAAGTTCCCTACCAGAAGACTACACAGTCACTTCTAAAGTCTTCCACTCATCTTAGGTTCTTTCCAAATGAACAGAAAATTAAAATGATTTAAAAGAAACAAAAACAAAAAGACCACACAACACACAAATTAGAAACCCAGAAAATTTTAGACTTTGAATGTGAACTTTGAGTAGTTTTTTTGTGTGAACAAAATTAGAAACTTCATTTATTGGGGTTTTCACATGTTTATAATGATAGCAGTGCCTTGCATACAGAAATTCCCAGGTCCGATCCCTGACACCTCCAGGTAGAAACAGAAATGTTATTGTTATTCTTATTTATTCAATTTAGATATCACCCTTTCTCAGGAGATCCCAGGGCGGTGTACAACATTAAAATGACATTACAGAACTTCACTGACAAAACCATAATAAAAAACATAATTTAAAAAATAATGACAGACAGCCTAACAGCAAAATCATCATCATAGTAACAGCCCACTTCCCAACACTTTCCGATGTTCCATGTCTGAAACTCTGGAGAGCCGCTGAATATTTTCTTGATACTGTAAAATAAAAGAAACCATTCTAGATACAAACTAAAAGAGAGAAAGAAAGAGAAAAGAAAATGCAGAGACCGCTCTCAAAGGTCGCTCTTCACGCTTGTCTCACACAAAAAGTCAAGGACCCTCCCAACTCTCACCTGGGAGCTTTCCTTCCTTCTTCCAGTTACTCACACCTGGCGGGGGGGGGGGAGGTCTTCCCTTCCTTGCCACCACCCACTTTTCTTCCACCCACCCACGACTTTCACAAATGTGTGCTTTGGATATTCTGAATACCTCTAAATTTGACACCTGAGTCATCGGGAGAAATTCAGTGTCACTCTGTTACAAACATTTCATCAGCCAAGTTTTTTTCTGCTAGACGGATAGAGCAATCTCCCCTCTCCTTGTTCCAAGGTGGTTGTTGTTGTTGTTGTTGTTGTTTTCCTTTGGCCTTGCTTTTCTTTTTCTTCTTCTTCTTCTTCTAAATTTTATTTTCAAAGTTTCAAAAAGAAAAGAAAAACTTCTTTTTACACACACACACACACACA